>NC_062538.1:15123247-15240747 GCF_022655615.1 Tachysurus fulvidraco | reverse complement strand
AAATGTATTCAGATATATACTCAAAATATACTTCCTATTTTGAAACCATTTGTATAATAAATTAAATAAAAACGGAATAAGGTTTTAAAGAAATGTTTAATTTCTAGACATTGTGTCAGAAAGCAAGTGAAATCAAAATAAGTATATATCTGATTGATTGATTGATTTTTAGTTAGTCGTTTTACTAATTAGAAACACCAAATAAAGTTTTACACATTATTCTTTTCCTATTTTGTTTCCTAATTTAGTGTGTACCAGTTGTTTCCTTGTTTTCCAAATTACACTTCAAAAGAATATACTAATAAAATCAATCTGCACCCAGATACTAGTTCCTGTTCAGAAAGTGTCACTGTAAAAAAAAACTGGCAAAATCATAAACAACAGTGTTACGTTATATGTTCATGACAGAAGCTGAGCCCATCACTCAGCAGCTCTAACCTGATGCTGATGGGACAGACATGTTTGTGTGTGTATGAGTTGGTGAGTGCTTCCAAATTAGAAGATCAACATCCTCCGCTCTCCTTCCTTCATTCCTTGGAAGCATTAAGGGTCAGACCTTGAGACATAATCTTGGGCATGCGTGGCATTTGGGGATGTGTCTGTATACCCCAACATGCTTGTCACTTATGTGCATGTATGTGACTTTAGGGTGTGTTTTGTATCCCAGCTGTTCGGTGTATCACTTTCACAGTGTCTCCGACAACTGTGGCTCTGACCTCTCCCTCTCACTTTCCAAAAACAGTCTCCTTAAAACATGGAGTAAGTGCCTCGAGTAAGTATGTGTGTGTGTGTGTGTGTGTGTGTGTGTGTGTGTGTGTGTGTGTGTGTGGGTGTCAGTATGTTATCAAGTATGCTTCGTCTTCTTTCCAGTAGATTGTGTTGCTTATTACCTGTGAGAAGCTTCAGAAACCGGGTAGTATTATCGTTGCTAATAAACTTTATAAGAACCACCTAAAAAGGTAACATTTCAGAAAGTGTCTAAATTTGCAGATAGAGTCAAAATAACATTTGTCTCTTTCTATGTCTGTCTTTCTCTCAGTTTTCTCTTTCCAAGTTTCATGCTATTCCTCCCATTTCTTGATCTCTATCGTCTTAAACTGAGAATACACAGACAGAGAGACAGACAGAAAGACAGACAGACATAGCCTACATACCACTACCAGTTTGTTTATGTCCATCATCCCAGAAATGGACTTGGCTCTGAGAATGTGTGTTTATGAATGAGTACTGTATGCATGTGTGTGTGTGTGTGTGTGTGTTTGTGTGTGTGTGTGTGTGTGTGTGTGTGTGTGTGTGTGTGTGTGTGTGTGTGTGTGTGTGTGTGTGTGTGTGTGTGTGTGTGTGTGTGCATGTGTGTGTCAGATCAACACAGAATGGAAGTGTGAGAGTTGAGTGTGCATGAGTTTTTTTTTCTTGATATACTTTGGCTTAGCTGTACATTTGGTATTCTTATCATTATCAGCTCTCAAGATCATTGAATGTTCTTTTTGTTCTGAATGTAATTTTAAGGATTCAAGGTTTTTTGTAGTTTTTCTGTTAAGAAGCTGGGCCCATGGTTATTTTGGTTCCATCTTAGCAATTGAGTAATATGATCTTTTCGCAATGGTTCATGATATTTATATAGAGAGCTTAATATGTTTGAATGTTGGTAATGTGGCGAGGTCACAGAGTAAAAGTATAATGGGATGAATGGAGATGCTGAGGTCAAGGATCTCAGACAGCTTGGCCATAACCTCTATCCACAGAGGTTTCCTTGAAGGATCTTATACTAGAGGAATCTCTTGAAGTCCCAAGATATCCCAGACATTAATTCCTTTGTAAGTACATATATTCATATTAGCTTCCCTGCAGTGTTTGGGTATGGTCAAAAATTGCAATGCTGAATAATTGAGTAGCAATAAAAATAAAAAAAAAGACGACAAAAACAGGGCAAAAGTTGAAAATTTGCATTTGTTTTAAATAGTTTTAGCAATACAGATGATTTTGTCCCACATGATTTTAATAAGAGAAACAAAACTACTGTGATTAAAACAAGATGTGATTCTGTTAGACGAAAAGGAAGTCAGTTGAATCAGAGTTTAATTTATACGCTTGTTTTTGCCTGTTTGTTTGACAGTTATATTATTTCCTGAGCTGCTCAGGTTTCTGCATGCCTCATAAACAAATAAGCTTGAATGAAAGATTCAAGAGCCAACTCCGACTCAACCTTTTGCTATTGAGTCAACTCTGATTAAACACAAAACAAGTTTCTATCTCAGCATGACGTTGCTAATAATGATGTTAAAGCCTGTCAGAAGTAAAGATTTAATACAAATTCACTTTATTTACATTTTAAACACAAAATTATTTGATGTTAAACTTGTCCATTCACTTTTGAGTAATGCAGGAGAGTGAGATCAAACTTATTACATTGACAGTACATTTCCAGCATTTAGCAGACACCCTTATCCAGAGTGACTTCATCACATTTTATACAACTGAGTAATTAAGGGTTAAGGGCCTTGCTCAGGGGCCCAGCAGTGGCAGCCTGGTGCACGTAGGATTCAAACTCACAAACTTCCAACACCATAACCACTAGGCTACCACATTCCACATTATTACAATTCTACAGCTTTTTACTATTAGCTCAGACAGTATGATTATGATTACCTCTAATGTATCTAGATGAGATTATCTTCACAGATATTTTTGCTCTCCAAAATCATACAGGTTCAGGTTGTAAAAGGTCAGAACACAACTTTACTAAACGACTCTCTAGGTTCTTAGGTGTTGACCTGTTTGTTTAAAAAACAAAGCGGTAGTGGTATGTGTGGTCTTTCATTCAATAGGACGCCAAGTTGTGCCTCTCATTAAGACTTTACTCGATGTTATTATCACCTGCCTGAACTCATCAGGAAATCGGTTCAAACTGATCACCACAGGTAATGACCGAACAGTTTGCTTAGCTTAGCTTAGTGTGTGTGTGTGTGTGTGTGTGTGTGTGTGTGTGTGTGTGTGTGTGTGTGTGTGCACGTGTGTGTGGACAGCTGCACTGGTGATATGATAACCGTGTTAAAGAGTGAAGAATCACTAATGGCAGCAGTGTGCAGGCAAACGCTCCACCATTACACCAGCTGACGGCTACACAAATCCTACACCACACACACAACCACACACACACACACACACATACACACACACACGCGCACACACACACACACACATACACACACACACACACACACACACACACACACACACACACACACACACACACACACACACACACACACACACACACACACACACACACACACACAGACATATGTCTACACTTGTGAGGTCTTTCAGTGACTTCAATAGCACTAAATCTTAAATCCTAAATAAAGTTTTGAAAAAAAAGTTGTTTGTGCAACTGATGATCAAAACCTAAAACGTAAAGAGATGTGTTTTCCAGAAGTACTGTAAACAGAAATAAAAACTTTAAAAAGCATTTGTAAATTACCCAAAGGATAAAGGTGTATTAATGGGATGATATTAAAAGATAATGAAATGGTAGTGATAAAAGAGGCATCAAAGAGTGTTTAAAAATCACTTTGATGCCATACTGTTTTTCTCGTGAGGTAAATATGAATTATTTTATTGTATGCAACTGTAACAAGTGTTTATAATAATATAATGTGATAGGTATGTCATTACCTATCTTCTGGAGATAGCCAGTGACTCAGCTGTTCGGACATCTAGAGGAAGCGAGGAACAGTGTGAGGAGTGATGAGGGCTTTGAGCTAAGAATGTGCTGGGCCATTTTGGCTTTGTAGGCAAGCATCAGTGTGTTGAATCTGATGTGTGCAGCTACCGGAAGCCAGTGGAGGGATCGCAGCAGAGGCATGGGGTGTGAGAACTTAAGCAGGATGAAAACAAGTCGTTCAGCTGCATTTTGGATCATTTGCAGAGGACGAATTGCGTCCATAGGTAGACCTGCCAGCAGTGAGTAACAGTAGTCCAGTATTGTGATGGTAAGAGACTGAACAAGTACCTGAGCAGCCTGTGTGGACACAAATGGCCGAATCCTTCTGACGTTGTAGAGAAGGAACCGACATGAGCGTATCACAATTCTTTTGTTTTGTGCCAACAACTCAAGACATTTGATATTCAGGCAAAAATGTATGTAACTGGTAAACGACAACAAACACATCATATGCTTTTGTAGGTTTTCCCTAAGAAATATAAAATCCTCAAAGTTTACTCTACTGTATCATATATTCAACTATTATACCTCAATTGTCCTGGATTACATTTTTCTCAAATCTGTGGACAATTATATTTTTGAATTTTTAATTTGAATCAGTGATTATATTAAACATTTTCACTACACACAACCTGGGAAATGTATAGCTGTGTGCTACTTCCGCTTAAAGAATTTATGTATATTCACTCAACATGTGACAAAATTAAAAGTCTTCACATTTTTTTAAGTGCAAAATTTCACAGAATTTTATTTTATATAGTCTATTCATTTTTATAAAAAAGGTGTATATTATTCTGTAGTTAAATGCAAGTAAAGTGAGGTTTTTTAGTTGTCAGTTTTAGATTGTGTAGATTTCTTTCAAGCCCAAATTTTAGTGCAAAAGGAATGAAAAGTTGAGTCTCTCTCTCTCTCTCTCTCTCTCTCTCTCTCTCTCTCTCTCTCTCTCTCACACACACACACACGCACACACACACGCACACACACGCACACACACACACACACACACACACACACACACACACACACACACACACACACACACACACACACACACACACACACACACACACACACACACACACACACACACACACAGTATTGTTAGAGGGCATTGTGTTCAGATAAAGTCCAGTTCAGTTGTTTATTTATTTTGCCAACAAGCGCCCTGGAGACCCAATACACACAATGTTTCATACTGTTACCTTAGGGAAATTTAATAATATACCTTCACATTCCTTGTGCCACAAAAAAACAAAAGAAAAAGTCTTAAACACGAATGCAGGTTATGTTTCTTTACTAGATTTCCACAATTCCTCAGTTATTATAAGTACAAAAATGTTTTATCTTATTAAGAGCTTAGAGGTGAGTGTGCAAGGAGTGTATACGTGTTTCCATTATATTATATGTATCTGCATATTATAATAATTATAAACATCTGAAGATTAGGATTTTCATATGATTTTCATTTTCATTTGTGGATTTCTCTGATGGTTAAAACGTGACTTCATTCGTTTGTTAGTTTGTTGCTGTGTTCCTTCATTTATCTTCAATAACTGGTCAGAGTTAATCCTGGACAGAATTGCATTGGATCTGGATTAGAGTTTATAGAATAAAATCGAAAATAGCATTAATCAAGTAGCTGCTAGTCATTTCAGATGTTCTGATCTGTAGGCTGATCATTTGTTTTTGTTTCTAAACAGTAGGTTGGGTTTTAAAAGCTGTTATTGATCAGTTTGTGACAAGCGTAAAATCTAATGAATTTGTGTTTATGGGTAAACAGTAAAAATAATAAGGTCTTACACACACACACACACACACACACACACACACACACACACACACACACACACACACACACACACACACACACACACACACACACACACACACACACACACACACACACACACACAGATGTATGTCTACACTTGTGAGGTCCTTCAGTGACTTCAATAGCACTATAATAATAAGATCTTAAATCCTAAATAAAGTTTTGAGAAAACTGATGATCAAAACCTAAAATATTTAAAGATATGTATTTTCCAGAATCATTAAATCATAAAATCATTAAAAAGCATTTTTAAGTTACCAAAGGAGAAAAGTGTATTAAAAACAACAACTGCACTAATATTGATACTAAAATTAATATTTGATTAATATATAATTGATTTTAATATCAATTTAATATTAAAATGTGTGTGTGTGTGTGTGTGTGTGTGTGTGTGTGTGTGTGTGTGTGTGTGTGTGTGTGTGTGTGTACGTGCAAAAGTTGTTATTCCAACATCATAACACTCCATGCCTGCTGATAAAAAAACTTTGGGATAGTTGACTTAGGACTTTATCTTTATGTGTGAAATGCCTTCTGACATCTCCCACTCTCAGGTATGTTGAGAAATTTGCATTTGCATGTGTGTATGTGTGTGTGTGTGTGTGTGTGTGTGTGTGTGTGTGTGTGTGTGTGTGTGTGTGTGTGTGCACTGATCTGTAGTGCAGCTGCAGAGGCTGTGTGATGGCTCATGCAGGTTCACCCCTGAGGGCTTCTTGATACTTACACATCTTGATGACACAACATAACCCCAAACCCCCCCAAAAAACAAAAACATGCATACATGAGGGCAGAAAATAGATAAACAATCAGTTTCTCACAATTCAAAACATAACCAGTTCTCACACAAATCTTGCTGAATTGTAATGTTATTAAATATTTCAATTGTTTCAGTGTATCTTAACATATGGACATAAAGTGTCAAATCCTGTTAACACCTTCAATGAACCTAAAGCTAAAAATTTACAGTCCTCCACATATTATTGTATTAGAGTCAATACTAAAGCAGTAGGTTTGTGAAGAATAATGGAAACAGTTATCCTGGAGCAGTGAGAAACATCTGGATCCTGTGTTGTACATGTGTGCACGTACTTTCCACACAGAGACAATTGCAAGTATTTGTATTAAACACCGCTGTCATGAAACCGGAATGGAATTATCCATTTAGCAGGTTAGGATCACAGTTAGAGATTGTGATGACGTCCTCCATAGCTGGAGTTGGCTATTTCTCATTTTCTTTAATGTGCTTTTTCTACACATATTTAAATATATACAGTAAATTTCTTAGAATGTTAGAGAGCACTGAAGTGTCCATGCTGCTACATTATCTGTATCAGTTTGCACTTGATGTTGTCTATCCCTAAATATTCCATAAATAACCCCACCCTCTAGCGGAATAATAAACCTGTGGCTAGCATGACTGAGTTGTTTTCCTTCATCATACCAAACACTGCTGATACTGACTTAGACATGACCTGCAGTAAATGCATGTCTATGCTAATGTATTGATTATACAACCCTATGACTGAGTTGAAATTGTCCCAATTCCTTGCAGCCTAAATAACCTGCTAGCTGATAATGTCCACTGATAAATGCAATTAGAATCCCAGTAAACAGCCTGAATTGCTCTTTAGATGAATTAACAGCACTCAAACTTTTTGTGCAAATTTAGATAAATGGCCATGTGCCTGTTCTTGTGTGATCTCTGTAGATGAACTGCTATGACAAGTGTGGATTGCAGACACACTGATGATGCCCTGGTGTTGACTTACAATACTGCATCACATGTGGCATTAGTTATTTTGTTTCTAGCTATTTTGCTGCTCACATTTGAACAGTTCCTACCATCTGGAAACTGATTGACTCCTCACTCCTGACAAGAATATGGCATGACTCTGTGTTACTGTGGTTTATATACATTGCCAAGAGCGGTCAGCACAATACAATCTGCCTGATGGATGCAAATCAACCCCGCAGAATCTGGCTGGGTTGCAAGGTTCACTCTTTGGGCAGACAACCTTGCTATGAGATTTCAATGCCTACAGCAGACCCTTGGCAGGCATCTGAGTACCCCTCAGCTACCACATGGGATGGGCCATGAATTCATCTCACCGCGGATGACCCTGTAGGACAAGGACTGTCAGTGGGGTGCTTTACAACCCAAAATTTTGGATGTGCACCAGATCAGTGATTCTTAATAACAATACCATAGACAAACAACTTTGAAGTTCTGTTGCTGGCTGGGGCTCAATGTCTTACCAGACTCCATCATTTATTGCAACATCCCAAGAAGCTTGTTCCCTTGTGCTTTGTCCTACATGCTGTACTTCCTTGTTCAGAAGAAGGATGTCATTATGTCTTCCATTGTAGATATGAAGTTTATATGACAAGACTCTCCTCTCTATTATGGTATGTAATTTGCCATAAGTCGAGACTTGTTCTTGTATGTGGCTGCATTCACGGTTGCTTTTATGTTCCCACTGCCCTGGAAACAGATGCTAAACAAGGTTTGCCTTAGACCAGGTGGTGGCCATATGATCCTCAGACCAACTGTTCCTCTGCCATGGAAGAAAGACATGGGGGTTCCCTTTGTCTACCTTTTACAGTGACATGCATCTCTATAAGCAGTGGGCATTATTTAGACACTTCACTTTAGGAAGTTTGGGCAGTGGCTTGCCTCTTGGTGGTACAGATGCTGGCCTCTCTGAGCCTTTCTGAAATCTATTGCTCCTCAAATTGTAAGCATCCCAGGAAAACACACCTCTCTGTTAGTTAGGTGGAATGAAATCAAGCATGAGTTTTATATGTTGCTGTTCTATGAACCTGAGATAACCTCTAGTGGTTGTCACTTGGAACCAGTGCTGGGGTGAAATGTTTCCTGGAGTAGATCCCAATATTCAATGCAAATGCTACATCTTTTTTTTTTAAATGGTATATTGGCATGTGTGGGCATGGGCACAAGGACATATCTGGGTGTTGTCCCTGGTGATTATCCCAGAACTCCAGTCTCCTCTGCAGTGGATTCTAAATTTTGTTGCTGACTTGTTATGTTCCCATGTTTTAGTAAGAACAAAATTCTAATCTTGGAAAATCCCATGTTGAAGTGTGTGGGATTTTGTTCTTTGTTGAGTGTATGTACAAGCGTGTGACTGAGATAGTGCTGTGCTTATCTTCTTTCTCACTCAACACATTTGGTTTCGGCAGAACGGTTCAATTAATCCAAACGCTGTTCTTAGACTTACTCTTAAGTACACTCACACAATTCACACACCTTGCAGTCTCATCTTCCTGCTCAGACCTGTCGACCGAAACTTACATGCAAAAGAGGATGGCATGTGTGTGCGTGTGCAGGAGTTAGAGTGAATTAGAGAAGAGGATCTCAGAACCATTGGTTTGGCATCAAGCACATTCTGCTGTCACAATTTCTGTCTTGACCTGACCTGAAATGATATACCTTTCAGTCACTACTGTGTGTGTGCGAAGAAGGGGGTTATCAAGTCTCAAGTTCATCTTTACATTGCGCATCTACACTCCCAGGCCTAAATCTAGCAGCAACTGCAAAATATTTGAAATAGGCAGAATATAAATAAAAAATAATAAAAAATATATTTAAATAAAAATTCTTCAATGTTGAGAGGGTATTTAAGTTTTTAGAGTCACAAGCTGTTTTCTAATATCATGTATTTTTTTAGGCTGTACTATTTTTTGTGTGTTTAATGTGTTGTTGTGACATTATATGGCCAAAGGTTTGTGGAGACCTGACCATCCCATCCATTTGTCCACAATTTCCCTTTAGCGCAACTAAGAGGACCAAATCTCTTAAGTTTATGATCATGTGCACGAAGACATGGTTTGCCGAGTTTGGAGTGGAACAACTTGAGCTTTGACCTCAAACCCACTGGACACCTTACTGTAGGAATTACTGTAATTGTAATGCAAACTGTGGCCACTGACTTTCTTGCCAGTGTGTGATATCACTAATGCTCATCTGGCTGAATGGGCAAATCCCCACAGCCATGCTCCAAAATCTAGTGTAAAGTCTTCCCAGAATGGAATAGGATGCTTGTTGAGCTTGTCACGCACTGGTCTCAGTTGTATGTTGATTGTAGGATGTAGTTACATGCAATGAATAGAGTTTGTCCCCGAGTCCAACATAAGCAAGTTAATATAAGCCTGAAGTTATTTGCATTTAACGAATGATCTGGAATCATTTGTATGTAGATACATGCAACTGATTGTACATACAACATGACTTTTATTTATAGGACTTGTCATGAAAACTAGTGTAATGATGCCATAATAAAAGATTTATGTATGCTATTTATATGTTCTCTGATCTTAAATTAGGGTGGGTTTAGCTGTGATGTTTAACATGTCACACAGATTATACTACATCTGAATCTTACAGACCAGTGAAATACAGATTCATTTTTTCAAGTGTTATAACATTAATCAGCCTGGAATTTGTCATAAAATTACCTTGTGTCAATAATCTATCATGTCTAAAAATAACTAAAGCAACACTAAACCTTAAAGGTTTATAGAAGTTTCTTCTTCTTTTACTTTCGACTTTTCCCGTTACCACAGGGAATCATCAGTTTCCACCTAACTCTATCCTCTGCATTATCTACTCTCGCACCAATTAATTCATGTCCATATATCTCCTCTTTGGCCTTCCTCTTGACCTCTTAGCTGGCAGCTCAATCTCCAACATCCTTCTACCCATATAACTACCTACCTCCTCTGTACATGTCCAAACCATCTCAATCTATACTCTCTGATCCTGTCCCCAAAACAGCCAACCTGAGCTGTCCCTCTGATGTGCTCCTTCCTAATAATGTCCATCCTCGTCACTCCTAAAGAGAACCTCAACATCCTCATCACTGCTACCTCCATCTGAGCTTCATGTCTTGTCCTCATTGCTACAGTCTCTAACCCACACAGTATAGATGCTCTCACTACTGTCTTGTACACCTTTACTTTGATTCTTGCAGACTTTGATTCTTTCTCCACCCACTCCAACCCACCTGCACTTGCCTCTTTAATTCTTTTCCACACCCCCATCACACTGAACGGTTGACCCCAAATATTTAAACTCCTGCACCTTCTTGACCTCAGCCCCCTATGACCTCACTGTTCTACTTCCCTCCTTCTCATTCATACACATGTTTTATGTTATTCTGTCTCACTACGACTGATGAATTCTTCTTCTTTCTAGAGCAGACCTCCACCTTTCCAGGTGTTCCTCCACCTGCTCTCTACTCTCACCACAGATCACAATGTCATCTGCAAACATCATTGTCCATGAAGATTCCTGTCTAACTTCATCTGTCAACCTGTCCATAGGTTTATGCCACATTATTATGGACTTGCATGCGTGTGGCATTTAAAACGAGTCTCTGTAAATGATTTTAAGTGCTGAATTAGGTTTAAGTATGCAGATTGAGACACAGCGACAGAGTTCCGTGGGCATTGTCATTGCTAATATTTGATTTTCTTATTAATTTTTTTTGTTGAGGTTAAATGAATTAACACTAAATAAATGACAAGGAAATGGAAGTATTTGGTTGTTTGATATGTTACTCTACATACATGTATTAAACATTACTTCAATCTTACTTCATTTATTACAGTGATTTGAACATGTTTTAGTGTAAATTCCACTTACAACCAATAAAAAACAACAATAATACCAGGAACATTATCAAAACATAAGTTCATCTTAAAGTATTGGATCTCAAAGGACCTACAATTAGATTCTTACTACTCAATTAAATACACAAATATTTTTCTCTAGTTCACTGGGCAAATTATTAGATAATGAGGGTTTCAAGCACATTGTGCTGTAACCCAATAGTTATCCTCACACTTCTCAGTTGGGCTCAAATTGCCTGATGATGGCACTATAGTGCAACACTGAAAATTTGTCAAGGATCCTTCAAATAGCTGTTTCTCAGGAACTGAATGCCTGATTGAGATGTAATTTAGTGTACTGCAGTGTTCTGCTTATCTTCAATCAGCTTTCTAATTATGACCGAATTACTTAAAGAACATGGTTACCATCAGCCGATCAGCTTTATGCAAACATTTACCAATGATTAGTATTCTTGTGAAAACTTGACAAAACTTGATAAGTATGTTCTTCATTGGTCTCATTATTCTGTGCATCTTGGCAAGAACTGGCCACTGGTGGCCTGACTGCCTTGACCCTGAAGATCACTGGTTGGAGCTATATTTATAATTTACTTTAACATTAATGACATATATTAAGAATCTAAACATACTGTATGTAGCAAAGTAAACTTTCCTATGATATTATTAACCAGATCATAAGCTATATGTATTTCTAAACTAATGACACTATAAATCAGATTTTTAAACAAAACATTTGTGATCTACTAAACCTGGCAGTGCTAAATAAACACTGTTAATCAGTTTGTTCCTTTTTTTAAGCACAAACAAAAAAATTCTAAGGGAAAACCTATGTAAAAAATATTAAATGAATAATCAACAACTATTAGCTATAACTATTTTTATTAAGTTTATATTTTTGACAGTAGTGGCACTATTTAGAAATGGGCAAATGAACTTGTTTCACCTGAAATCAACAACAATTACCACAGTTCATCACATTGATTATCTGTAACTGTACTAAGACTATTCTCACAACACAAAAGCAACTTTTACAAATACAAATGTGATACAAATTACATTTCCCAAATTCACCACATTGCTAATATATAGCACAATACACGTTTAAATGTACATTTAAAAATAAAAAATAATTAAATATTTACCCGTTTCATAATAATAAGGTTTTCAATGCTCATATACACCACAAGTAGATGCTGGTCAGTAAGAATAGTGAATAATAATAGTACTACTATTAATACTAGCTATAATAATAATAATAATAATAATAATAATAATAATAATAATAATAATAATAATAATACTTCAAGTAAAATCTTCACCAGCAGCAAATGGAATGTGTAACAAATCCTCAGAACGGATCATGGTTAGTTTTTACACTGATCAGTGTAATCAGTTTACCCTGGCTATATTGCAACCATTCTTTATAAAACATTAAAACAGTTATTAAAGTTTATATATATATATATATATATATATATATATATATATATATATATATATATATATATATATATATATATATAATTATAGCATATTTAGTTCTGTACTAATACTAGAGGCAGTAATATGAGGTAACAAGTTCCGTTCCTGAATTCTGTTCGAAAATATACTCATTGGCGCCCTCTACTGATCAGACTACAACGGTAAACATTTCAGACTTGGAATTTCTATATATACTATACTACTATATAGTGTATATATAAATATAACTAATACATTTTCTCATCATAAAGACACTCTGAAGAATTTGAGACCACAGTTCACTAATTCCTGCTAATCCCACTATCACTTTCAATCTTCTGAGAAAATTTGATTGACATCCGCTAGTCATCTAATAAACTACACTTAAGCTGACAAAATAATGAAACAGCTGTTAAAGTGGTAGCAATAATTCCAGAAAGAGAAGCTGACAAGGTTGATTTAAAAGCAGCACTGAAATAGAGGCACAGTCATTTGGAGACCAGTTTATGAAAGGATTTGGAAAGATTAAATAGATCTGTAATGTGTCTTGTCACTACTCAGTTTTGCCCAGTAGGCTAGAAATTATGCCAGCATTGTGTAGATTTGGCACATCTGGTTTTAGTGGTAGGCACAATACTGTTTAATAATCTCTACTGCTTTTAAACGTTTTCTTGTACCAGGTTATTTTTTAAATCAAAGCTTAAAAAGAAGAGATACACCTATTATTAGTATTTTATGTAGTCCAACTGATCCTCCTGAAACAACTGGGATTAAAAAAAAAAAAAAGTAAAAAATCTAAACATCTGTTAGTGATCTTCCATGAGACAGAATAATACTCTTACAAATCCATGACATTTTGTAACTAAGCAACCATTTTCCAGAGCACTAAGACTTTCTAAACAACATTCTTCTGTAGTAAAACAGAATACCACTTTTGTTTTTTTGTTTTTTTGTTGTTGTTATACCTCACACAGTGACTCTGTGTTTTAGGACAGATCTTGAGATGCAACCTTCTAACCTACAAGGTCCATCACAGCGAAGACTGGAAATTACTTATACATGTAGTCCTGAATCTCCAAGTCATTCAGAAAGAGGACAGATGTGATAGAGCTTCAGATTAGCCAAACAAACAAAATGCAACAGATTCCTGGACAGAAATTTGAGTGTAAGGATTAACAAAAACAAATGTATTCCTGAGTCCTGGCACTGACTTTCACTACATATTATCGACAATGAGCATCGTTTGTTTTAATACTAAATCATTATCGATAATGTGTTGAGCAAATACTTTATTTTGTTCACTCAAAAGTCTAAGAGAAAACTAAAACTGCATGGCTAGAGGACTTTATGTTCACATAATAAAATGGTTTGACTGAGAAATTCTGTCTAAGTGTCACAGTAATGATTCAGAAATTTACAGTAACTTCCAAACTTAAACTTTTAAAAAATTATTTCAGGGCATGTGTTCACATCTGCAAGATTTTTCGGTTAAATGTGGTTAGTTTTGACTTTTCCGGGATGTGTTCTCATCTGGAATATGAGCCAGTGGATCAGGCCGGATCAGGAACCTGCCAGAACATAAAGAAGAACATCACATTTATTTCATCAGCTAAACAGTTAACTAAATCAAATGTCTCAATGAAGTACTAGAAATCCATAAAACATTCTAACATAAAAAACGTCTTTTTCTCCACCCATACACATCACAGCTATATCCAAGTCTTAAGATATATTCTATCATTATTAAATATGGCTTTCAGTAGCTTCAGGTCCCATTTTGAAAGTGTAATTATTCCAGCATCAGCTATGTAAATGTATTTGCTACGTACACAACATCGTGTAGCTGGATAGGTGTGTCAGGGCCGGGATTAACAAGCACATAGGATAGAGAGTTCTGCTGGTCATTCAGCTCACCTGCAACAGACATAAGACATAATATATAAACTCTTTTATTTCTATATTCTTACTTCTATACTTTTAAAATACCTCTTAAATATATCAAGGTTCCTTCTTATGTGCCTATGCAGTTAGTGATTAGTTTAGTATAAAGAGTTTGAGAACTGTACACTTGTGGAGCTCCTTTGTAACAGAAGCTGACCCGCTGGGTGGTGGACACCAAACACAGAAGCGCTGTGACACCAAAATGAGATGATGCTGCACACCAAAATATGTCACTCTACAAGGAATGTATATGATTTAGCATTTTTTAGTGGAGTGATGTTCCATGATGACGGCGCTGCTGCTAGCTGGGTGTCACCATGCCCTTTCTGCAGAATATACTCATTGGATCTGTGTGAAACCCTCCATCAGGAAGCTATGATAAATGTAAATAACATCTTACTTGAGAATACAAATGTGCATTAGACATTAGAGAACGCTAGTAATTAATTAAAGAGCAAATGGTGACGACTTGGCAGCATGCTGGCAAAGCTGAGGCTAACGCTAATCTGGCCCAGCTTTGTTTATTGCAATTCTGTGCCAAATGTCACATTTGCTGAAAGATTTCGGTGCACTCACACACACACACACACACACACACACACACACACACACACACACACACACACACACACACACACACACACACACACACACACACACAAACAAACATTGAGCTGCTGGTGGTTATCCAGGTATAGAACCAAAGATACACCTGTATTCTTGTGCATATTTGCTTTCTAAGGTTCTTAAAAGCTAAAACAATCAGTGGAAATCCAATACTTTCCGATTAAAACAGCGGAGAATATTTAAAATGAGGTTTGGAAATTTTTACCCTGTAAGTAACCTAAATTGACTCTGTTCATGACATCACTGGCTGTCAGGATGGTCACGTCTTCTGAAGAGAGGATCAAACAGCAGTGAAGACAGAGATTTGAAAAAAATGAGAAAAAGAAAAGAGAACAATTTAGTGAAGGATGGGGAAGAGCGGTGGATAGAGAACAAAGTGCAAATACTAGAAACTAGTTTAAACATAGAACGCAAACTCACATACTAGCATTAGTGCTCTTTGGAATTTTATGATTTGTAAAAATTTTTGATAAAACAAAATCAATTACTGGTAGTGGGCATTTTCAATAGGTATTTACTGAATCCTGTGTGTAGGCCTAGGTGCTGCATGCGATTTCTGACAAGCTCAGTTAACTCCGCCCTCTCTGAGAGTCGGGACATCCCATGTTTGGTCTGGCTGGAGAAAATTGAGTCGCTCCTTTTCATGGCTCGTCTACTCAGGCGCCTTGTCCAGTACATGCTCTTCCTCCTCAAAAGGGAGGGTTCTGATTGGTCACTTCCTGAAGAACTATGCATCATTACTTTTGGCTCCTCCCCCTTCTCCTTGGTGTCTGCCCATCCTTCTGCGCTACCTGTACATTGGGACTTGAAAGAAAACAGTAGAAAAACAATCAACCATAGGGCAGCCACTTGGAGGAAAACACTGAGGAAAACATCTGAGGTTTTATGCATACATGAGGGTTAAGATGCCAACAATTGACCAGTTTTACTCTGATTAACAAGGGGGAAGATAGTATGTCATCAGCCCCACTCTGAAAGCGTGTCTAATTTTGTTCGCTTGTCTTCCGGACAGTGGCTGTTTGTAGCACCAAGTTTCGAACGTATGATCTTCAAACTCTTCTGTTGTGCCATTTAAGCACTTTGCCTCTTTTTTTTTAATACACTGTGTAATTCTGAGCCTTCTTGCTCTGTTTGGGTTTTCTCTGTTAAGATCATTTGCTAACTCTTGCCTCTGGATTATTCCTTTTTTTAGCCTTTCTGTGCATGAACACTATTACCTCTCAGCTGTGCATGTGTGGTTGCTTGCTTCTAATGATTGCAGATAAAATAATGTAAAAAATCTGTGTATAACTCCAACACAAAAACGTGTACAGAACAGTTGGTCCGTGGATCTTTTTTACACACTTTCTGGTTACAAATTTTCAGGTGTGAATCATTTTCAGTGAGATCCCCACAGCAGCATCATCCCCAAATGCACAAAGTACACAGGCTTTCACTCATTATGCACTGATGTGCTTGTAATAAAGAATGACTTTGTGATTGAGCATCATCTCTGGACAGAAAAGAGGTGGCTTAAACAACTACAGTAGGGTCTGGCCAATAAAAACAGGTTAACTTCAGTAAAACAATAATGATAATTAACCCTGTTTGACAGTTAGCTTGGTTTAGTGACTAGAATTTTAAATGGTGTTTAATAAACCTCTGGAATATCACACATCCTGAATCTGTTTAGAAGTGTGTTAAACGTATCACTATGATTGTGTGTGTGTTTGTGTTTGCACCTCACCTTAGATGACAGAAACATGTGGGACTCAGTGCGATAAATTCCAAAAGGGATCTCAGAGCTTGTGGAGCAAAGTTTCTGGAACAGTCTTCCATACGTGCGGATCCACAAGTCACACTCACGCACACGCATCTAAATGGACACGCACGCACTCACACTCGCACACACACACACACACACACACACACACACACACACACACACACACACACACACACACACACACACACACCAAGGAAAAAATGCAAACATTAGAATGATACATTATCAGTGTAATATTTATTATTAATACAATCAAATGTATTATTGCTTATTATTTATGCATTATTTATTCAGCATAAATATGAGGGTTTTATAAACAAATCAGGTGAATGCTGTAGAGTTGACAGGACTTTTTATATGTTGCATTCATAAACACTGAAAAAGGATATAAAAAGATATCGAACTGTTTAGCTATACTATTAACAACAATTGAAACCTTAAACACACTCTATATTCACAAATTAATGCACTTTATACATGTTTCAAATAAATCAAATTTCATTTTAATTTCTCAAACCTTCATACCTTCCAAATCATTTATTAATCCTTTACATGTAATGCAAGTGAACAAATACAACTACACATTTCAGGATCATTTTACAACCTCACACTTCCAAACAAACACATAGACTCACAGCACACAGGTATCCTGATCCGGGTGTGGTGTCGAGCCCCAACAGCAGACGTGTAATCGAGATCATGTAGTCCTTCACGAAACACTAACAAACAAATTCGACAAAAATAGCTGAATAGCGACAGCAAATAATTATCCATTAGAAACAATCCAATCCATGAAAGTCATTTCCAGAAAAGAAAATTTAACCGTAGACAAAAGACAGATATGTACAATAATATATACAGATATACACAATATATACAGAAGACAGATATATACAATAATGCTAACTAGTATACAGTCTGTGTGGTCTGTGTGCTGCAAAAAAGGGGTTTTGTTTGGTAAACATATGCAGACATATTGACTGTAGAAGGTTGTTGCAGCATTTAAATCTGACGTGCATAGTTTGTACAACAGTTTGTAGTACAATTAAAAGTGCGGCATGCAAAACAGTTCTATGACAAATTTGCAGAATTCATTGTATTCGTGCAAACACATTTCTATATAATTTCCGGCATTTAGCAGACATTCAGTGACTGAACATTTTATACACCCAAGCAATTGAGGGTTAAGGGCCTTGCTCAAGTGCCCAGCAGTAGTACTGTAGCTTGGTGGACCTGGGACGCGAACTCAAGACCTTATAATCAATAGTCCGATGCCTTAATCACTAGACTATCACATCCCAAAGCTGCACCTTCCAACATGTGCTCAAACACGGCTACAAGGTTCAGTATGCTTGTAAATATTATTTTACGATGGTTTTATGACGCACCCATACTTTCAAACAAACACTTTATCTCGGAAATTATCTCGGGAGTAGGATGTTTGAACGCTGAAATAATATAATCAATTACAGACTAAATAAATGATTCATTATTTTAATTAACAACAATTTATGATCAATAATTAACAAAAACATTTTTACAGTGGAATTTGCGGTGCAGAGGAATCCCGCTCTATTATGTAATAAATGTTACAGCATGAGGTTGTGAAAAAAGTCATTTAACAGATGGCGCTGTCTCGCTGTATGTGAAACGAAAGCATTAGACAAATCAGAAAAGCAAATATGTAATTAGATTTCTTTTGTTCAATCACATAAGCACATAAACACTGTATACTGAAAAAACCTCAGACCTGGTAGAGGAGTGTATCCAGCATGCTGATGCTGAAGACTCGGCCAGCAGCAAATGGCAAGCGGAACATGAAGGCCAGATTAGAGCCTTTATCACGCTCCTTCTAAAGACGCACACACACACGCACACACACATCAAAATAAATGCACATACAGGCAAAAATAGAAAAATACACACACACTATTTTCATTGCAGTTCATTCAGAAGGTTCCAAATCTGTAAACACAAGTGCACATACTGTATCTTTTTTCTTCTAGCTTTGCCTTATTCTCTGAAAAATAACCTTCTCACCTTCTCCAGTCTGGATAGAGCCAGGGAGTAGCTGTCCTTTGCTCTGAATTGCATGAAGCGCATATTGGACGGATGAGTCAGCTCTGTAATGATACTGAGGCTGGGGAACAACCTAGAAAGAGCTTGTTTTTGTTATTATTGTAATATTTTTTTATCATCATCATCATCATCATCATCATCATCATCATCATCATCATCATCATCATCATCATATAATTAGATTTCCTGCTTTGATTCACCTGAACATGGTCTGAACATTGACGATAGTTTTAGCGTCAGCCATGTAATCCTCCTCAGCGCTCATTGTGCTCTCTTTATCCACCACCACCAGGTTATCAGCATACAACACCCCACACTGTAACAAGTTGTCCAAGCTGTCAATCAGACAGATCACCAATCAGATTTGATCACCAATCCTCTTGATCAGATTTTATCTGTTAAGGCACTCCTGTTTCTTCACACCATGAGATTTCAACATGCTAAAATCACATCGAATGTTTGCATGTATTACATTGCAATCACAAGTACGCATATAGCATTATAAATTTCCACAGGCTGTGTTAAGGATAGTTAGCCAATAGGTGAGAAATGGCAAGACCATATTGGGTGAGAAGAAATGGTTTTGTTTGTATTGGTACTGTACAAAACTCTTGACATGAAAAAAAAAAAACTACTTTTTTTTGCTTTTAAAAACTACTAAAATACACTTTTAGCAGTAAAAGCAGTACTCTGTAGAGCAGAATTTTTTTTTTCTGATGTAGAAAACACTTATTTATATTTATCTAAAAGTATCTTTCTAAAGGAATTTATTTTGGTGTGTGTGTGTTTGTGTGTTTGTGTTTTGTAGAAAATAGACAGAAATATACAAGATAATATAATAAAATAATCTAAAATAAAAAGACAGTTAAATGTGTCTAAAAAGATCCAGTAGCGTGTATCTTTTACAGCCTCTCGAGACTGTGTGCACTTGTTTGGTGCTTTTTAGGACCCGATCTTATTGATTTTACATAGCTGGTGAACCTGCACAACCATTTGTTGTTCTTTTTGTCCGAACTGTAATGCTCCAAGTTTTATCTAATATTTAGATTGAAAGTGAACAGATATTTGTACTGGTTTAGGAATAGAGTAAGACATTGAAAGAATTGTAACAAGGAAATACAGAGAGAGAAAAAAATCATAAAGAATAAAAGTTTAATCCATGCTTACTTGTCAATGGTTCCAACCATATAGTAGACCATTGGGAAACAGGAAATGGCTTCCAGAAAATGCTCATCTGGCCTACAACAAAAGGAAAACAAAAGATGTGCACAGAAGAAATGACATCCACAATTACCCACAGATGTGCACACAAGAACTGCCATATATTTTGTAGACCCAAGGTCAGCATAATGAATATTTCTCTGAATCTCCTGTCACTACATCCCTGGTGAGACATATGCAGCCTTCTCCTTCAAAGAAAAAAAAGAATGTGGACATTGGTTATGTATGAATTAGCTAAATATTGATTATGATTTTTGGTATAGATGGTGAATGTGGGCAGCACAAATCCCTGCAAGGAGGGATTTTAAATTGTTTATACCTTGTGGGGAAACTTTCAGGTCCACATGAGAAAAAATGCTTTTATTTAAAGAATATGGGGGAAAAAATAAGAGCCAAAATGTGTCAAAAGTTGTAGGCATAGCATTAAATAGCTATAGCATTAAATAGCTGCCTGCATTAATAATTGTCAATGTAAGGTCTTACAAAGATAGTATGAAACAGTATGAAATTAATTAAGAATGTATGGCACACAAAGGCATTCACTTTTTCTCAATTTTCTGTTGCTTTTCTTAGTTGATCTCTCTCACTATCTCTTTCTCTCTCTCTCTTTCTCTCTCACTCACTCACTCACTCACTCACTTTTCAAGGCAAAGTATAGTTTAAATATAATGTAAATCTCTGGTTCTTTTGTGCACTCTGCGCATGGTGCTGCTGCTGATGCGTTTGCGATGAAAGAGTTTTCTTCCTACACCCACAAACAGATACACACTCATATACACACACAAAGGTCATACTTCTACAACAATATTTGCATTTATCTCAAACCTCCTTAACATCTGTGACCAAAAGGAAACACTCACTCACACACAGACACACACAAAGGTCACACCTCTTCAACAATATTTGAATTTATCTAAACTGGATCTCTAACCATATCTTCTGTAACCAAACAAATGAAGGACACACACACACACACACACACACACACACACACACACACACACACACACACACACACACACACACACACACACACACACACACACACACAATACTCTTCACTGCGTGGTATACTATATAGGGACATGGTATAATATTCTTGCCTGCATGGTGTGTGTGTGTGTGTGTGTGTGTGTGTGTGTGTGTGTGTGTGTGTGTGTGTGTGTGTATAAAGATAGATATAGATAGATATTATTACACTGAACAAAATTATTAACACAACACTTTTTGCATGTTTTTGCCCCTATTTTTCATGAGCTGAAGTCAAAATTCAAGACATTTTCTATGTACACAAAAAGCCTATTTCTCTCAAATATTGTTCATAAATCTGTTTAAATCTGTGTTAGTGAGCACTTCTCCTTTGCCGAGATAATCCATCCACCTCACAAGTGTGGCATATCAAGATGCTTATTAGACAGCATGATTATTGTACAGCCTTAGGCTGGCCACAATAAAAGGCCACTTTTAGTACACTGACTATACCCACAGTTCCCTCAAAGTATAATCTCTAATGCTCTTGTAGCTGAATGAACACAAATCCTAACTCCAACATCTAGTGGAAAGCTTTCTATAAGAAAGAGATTATATTAACATTATATGTTTGTGATGATGAGGTGTCCTCAAACATCTGGCCATATAGTGTATCTGTCTGTGCACCTGTTATATGATCTTGTATATTTATGTATGTTTGAGTATGTGAATGAAGCTATTATGTGTGTGTGTGTGTGTGTGTGTGTGTGTGTGTGTGTGTGTGTGTGTGTGTGTGTGTGTGTGTGTGTGTGCATGTGTGTGTGTGTGAGTGTACACACAGGTTTTCAAGTAGCAGTACGACTGGGTTCAGTTCTCTTCTGGGTCTGTAATAGGCTCTCAGAGGCACAATGAAGTTGTATAGGCCGTTTCCTGCCGTCTCAGCTGACACGATGATGAGCTTGTTTTTAAAGCCATATGCTTTAGCTTCCTCAAAGCTAACATGCTCACATGCCTGCAACAGTACAAATACAAAAATCAATGTATCAAGATAAAACATTTCTATAATCTGTAGAATTGTGGAATAAAATAAATCAGATGCTATTATAGGTAAATAATCAATGGCATGATATGTTATTACCTTAAAATCCCAAATCAGTTACATGTTATTTCTTTGAATCATTAACATTATAGCAGAAGTAAACAGTTAATAAAAAGAAAAATGCAGATAGAGTGCTGTCTATGGGCAAAAATCAAGTCGTTTTGTTGGTTGCTCACCTAAACATTGGGTAATCTTCAAAAAAGTGCCAAATTCTAAGTTGCATTTCAAATTTAGATGTGTTTTCAGGCAGCATTGTACTCTTTGCAAATAACATCCCATGGTGCTTATTGAGCATAACAGTCAGGAACAGTCTATGTTTTTAGTTTTTGAGAGTTACAATTAATATAATTGCCACACACCTCTTTAAGAGCCCAGTTAAGGCTTCCTTGTGTGTGCAACTGTCTCTGAATTGTTGCTAATGTAGACAGATGCCAAGCATGCAACCTTGTGGTACACCTATATTTAAATCATTATACCCTAAAAAGGTCAATTAGTAAGAAAGTATTAAATAAATAAGACTTCTGATGATGGTTAGCACCAAAAGGTATATTAAGCAACAGTACATTTGGCTTCAATGTGGGTAGCCAGGAATTAAGTGATCATGAAAGAAAATTAAAAATGTTAGCGGTGGCTAACCTGGTCAAGACGCAGGCAGCAGAACGGGGCCTTATTGAGCAGGAGGTGGCACAGTGTTGGTGAGCTGCCTATGTAGGGTGAGTTGGGAGGATAACCCTTCACACACCTGCAGTCATTAGACATAAGTCACAATCTTTAGAAACAAGTACATTACCCCTGGCTGTATATTGGGGTTTTTTTGTACCTTTGCAAACAAAAATGAGGATTTTGTATTTGGTTACTGTGGTTTGTTAGTTTGAATATCACCAAGGCTGGTTAGGGAAATCAAGTAGATGAACTATTTTGTGTTAATGAATTCAGGAGATGTTCACAATGGGAGGGGATGTTCACAATGGTCCCACTTAAAACTTTCAATTATTCATCTAAAAGAACACTTTCTCCTGGGAGTTGCAGAAGCCACAAGGCAGGAATACACCTTGGATATGACACCACAAGGCAGGAATACACCTTGGATATGACACCACAAGGCAGGAATACACCTTGGATATGACATCAGTCCATACCACATAGATATTCATACAGTTAGTCACACCTAGGGACACTTTGGTGTAGCCAACACACCAATTAAACATATTTACGGTGTGTGAGAGGAAACCAGAGGACATGGAGCGAACGACAATGATACTGGGAGAACATGTGAAAACCACACAGAGAACAACTTGAGCTTAGGATCCCCTGGAAAAAGCCACATACTCAGAGACAGAAGGAACATCCTCATCTGAGTGTGCAGTTTCATCTTCTGACTGGTCACTGAGGAGGTCACATGGCAGTAAAGAGGCAGAGTCTGCAACCTCCAGAACAGGAGCGATGCTGGTACGGCGACTTTCTGGTCCATTCTCTGAGGGCGGTGCCAGTTTGGCTGTGTTTCCTGTTGGACTAGTGTTCTGAAAGTCCATTGCAACGGTTCCTAGGCGATACAAAACCAGAATTTTTTACATCTGATGGGTTACTCTACTGAGAATTAAAACATGAACAAAGAGCAGAAAAGGGCTTTAACTTTTATTTAGGTTAAAAATGCAGGTCAGAATAAACATTTCTTTCTTTCTGTTTTTTTTTGCTTGTTCCTCAGTAGGTTTCCATATGATATCCCAGTTGACAATAATGACACATAATTCCAACAAAATCTAAAAAAAATGGATTTCTAGTCATTGTGTTTTTCTATTATTCATTATTATGGTAAATATCATTATTAAAAAGGTTTTAAAACAAACATTCATAATTTCGTTGAAAATATACCAGTTCTCACATTCATTGCCACCATCACCACACTACCATCTTTTCTTTATCCATATGTCCATTTTTCACACCCTGGGCAAGGTTCTATTATGTGAAAATTATTTACATAAAACATGAATCTTACCCATGCTAGCAATGATACTGTGCACAGGGAGCTCAGAGGGGCTGTTGAAAATGTTACTATTTTGCTGTTTCTTGCTGTGATGCGTTTCCTGTCTGACAGTAAATGCAGAGTTTTCTTCCTTAGTGATGTTGATGTAGTAGCAAGTGTCTCCAGCAGCCATGAGATGACGAGGACCAGGGTTCAGCAGGATGATTTTATTATCTTCTCTCTTTATTCCTATCAAACAAACTCCATACCTACACACACACACACACACACACACACACACACACACACACACACACACACACACACACACACACACACACACACACACACACACACACACACACACACACCCCCGTTGTGGCCAATGATGTTCTAGTGTATTGTAGAGTCTTGTGTAGTGTCTATTAACTATTAACTATCATTTAACTTCTGTGTAGTCTCATGTAGTTCATTGTACTTTTATGTAACACCATGGTTTTGAAGGTATGTTGCTCAGATTCACTGTATGCTGTTCCAGTGTATATGTTTTAAATGATAATAAAGCTGCATGACTTGATTTGACTTGATCAAGGGTTTTTATTATCACAGGATTTCACCAAGAAAAAACATCTGCGGTTGTATATGTGGCACTGTGTCAAGTTTTTCTTTCTGTTTGTCTTTGATCTGTTGTGGGCTTGTGTGTGTGTGTGTGTGTGTGTGTGTGTGTGTGTGTGTGTGTGTGTGTGTGTGTGTGTGTGTGTGTGTGTGTGTGTGTATACTCACTTTTTGTGTGCATGGAATGCAGCATAGGTAAAACTCTTGTTCTCAAACTCTCTGAAGAACATGCTGTCACTTAGTCGGATGTGATAGACTTCATTCCCGGAACAGCGGCCGTACATCCTCTGCCACTCCTCAGGAGACTGCTGACCTTCCCTACAGACATTAGTACTTAATATTACATGTTTACTATCCATTAATTAATTGTAATACCTGTACACCTACTCATTCATACAATTATACAATCAGCCAAGCATGTCAACATCATAGTGCATAAAATCAAACAGATACAAGGCAAGAGCTTTGGTTAATGTTCACATTACTAAAATGTTGACAACCATGCTACAATTAATGTCACTGATATTACATTATTCTCCTATTCTTATGGCTCATATATACATTAACTGATGCTCTAGAGCTTTATGGGTTTATGCATTGCCCAGATTTAATATGTTTAGCTGGATATCTGCATGAATGTGCATGTGTACAAATGAAAAAATAATAAATTATGAATATTAGAAAGATTACGACTGTTGAGAAAATGGGCTACTTACTGTCCTCGGGATGTGTGGACAAGCAGAGTGACGAGAGTGGACGTGGCCGGACACAGGCAGTTCAGAGCTAATAACGCGTATTTAAACTCCTCCTCACACACCACATGGTCTACAGCAGGAAACACACCCCTCTACTTAGACACAAAATGGTAGACAACTCATAGACCAATCCTGTCTTTATGAAACCTGGTCTGACTTGGTAGCAAGTACAGCGATGATGCTTATCAACGAAAAACTCATAAAAGTAAATGAACTAAACTGCATTGTCATGCATATAGTATATAGAAAAGCTGACTACTTTAATATCACAACTTAAATGTTATATTCTTCAAATACAATATAATGTATTGCCAAATTTTCTTTCTTTTTTTGCCTGCAAATTTTAATCATAGCGTATTTGAATGAGCAAAGATGGTGGTAATGACTTAATCAAATCAAGGGGATATTTCAAAGATAAGGCAGCAAGAGTGCGATGAAAAATTAAGATTGGATTAAAACACTCACCCGCAAATTTGACGTGGAACTTGTTTTCAGGTTTAAGGATCTGGACATAGAGGGGGCAGTTTGGGGCGAAATCCTTTACTGCCCATGCTCTCAGTATCGTTTGATGATCCTGGCAAAGTCAATTTAAAAGCACTTTAAAAACGTATAAAGTAACATGATTTCATGCTCATAGTGGGAGCAATTCATGTAGACTGATTCATATTAAACGGGAAAATATTAGGATACAGGTAGTGATAGCTTTTGTGCTTCTGTTTCAGACATTAAAGCAATTTAGAAGCAATGTAAAAAACATGGATAATTGTAATTTCTTCAAAACTAACTTCTAATACTGACTTGATTATTATTATGTGTAATCTTCAATACTGTTTTCAGTCAAAAAGAACACACTGTTTTTTACTTATATTAAAGAAAATAACCTTGTTGTTAATCTTTGTAGTGGTCTTTTGGATTCTAATGTTATTGCATATAATATCCAATGACTGGTGAATGTAATGTAATAATGATTATAAACATAATCTCATTTTAATCTCATTTTGGTAAATAATTAATAAACAATACGTCATATACTGTACATGGCAAATGTTTCTAATTGATATAATTTGTCTCATGTATCAACTGAATCAAGACATGACAGATTCATGTCCTTCTGTGTGATTATCACTAGTTAGTTATTATTTATTATTTATTCTTTTTATATTCTTATCAGTCATACAATCTATAGCTTATGATCACTGATCTATAGCTATTCTTACTGCAGCCATTCGATCCGCTTCATTTCTGCTGCTGAGAATAAAACAAGCCTCTGCATCATCCATCCTATAGCAGCAAACAGGAAAAAAAGACATCAACACAACATAACAATCATAGCAATATAAACACAGAAGGGCACCGACAATCACCTAGTCAGAGTTAGAAATAACACATCAGGGGGCAAAATTGCAGTGACAAATTCCAAACCAGTGACAAGCTTTCACTGAACAGGTGGACACACACACACACACACACACACACACACACACACACACACACACACACACACACACACACACACACACACACACACAAATGCCTGTTATACAGAAAGGCCTCGGATGCTAAAAATTCTTCACTGTTATTAACATTTCATGGCTCTAACACCATGGCAACAGATGAAAGAGAGAAGGAACAAATATAGGAAGGAGAAATGGAGAATGAAAATTGAAGGACCATAAAGCTGAGTATTTTCCTAATAAAAGAGATCCATGTAGGAAACAGAACCTTTAGTTTTTCATAGCGTCAGTTAAAAAAAACCCACAAGAAAGGGTCCATTTTTAGGAAGCTACGTTTTTTGAGCATAGAAACCTGATTGCATGTTATGTAGTGCTGCAATTTTGCTGATGACGCAGCTGTCACTCACTTGGCTCGAAGGAGGTCTTGGTTTTTAAGGGCAGAACCTTGCAGGTATATGACTCTCTGAGACCAAAGTGGAATCTGTAGAACTCTTCTAACTTGACTGTCAGCCTCACATGGACACAGTATAACCACGTAATAATCCTACACACACACAAACAGACATACACAGAGTTAAGTTGTGCCAGGAGTGGACACAGACTCTCTGAGGGGCAGGAGAGGAACAAATAAAAGGCCACCTGGATGGCATAGATTCTATATTTATGCATAATTCTAGAGAGCACATTTTCTTATAAAAAGCAGCACCTCATCTCTCTTTCTTGCATGAAGAGAAGCCTACATCATATTTTCTCCACTAAAATGCCACCCTTTATGGTAATTCATCATAAACAGCATCTGATCACAAATGTTTCCAGTGTACGATCTCTTATGCGAGCTCACTTTTCTACCAAAGGTACAGCGTTACTAATACATTTTGTGTTACTACTTGTAAATGTAAATATTAATATTTTTATTTATCAAAATTACCCCACAAGCATTATCTAAGTGATCTATGTAGACTGCATTTGTTGCTAAAAAGGATAAACCAACATAAAGGCCAGAGCCAGAGAGCAGTCTATGGGAGAAAATCAAATCTTTTTAAAGCTAAAAAAAGGGAAAAGGGGGGGGGGGGGGGTCAACTGGAGCTATTACATAAGCACTGGACAAACCTAATACAATAATTTGGAATATCCTGAAAAGAATGAAACTAAAGGTTTGAAACATTTTTAAAAAAGTCAGTGACTTCACCAACAACCTCCACAGTAGGGATGAATGTATTTACTAAACAGAAATATCCCACAAACACCCATCAGTAATAATCAGAACTTCAGATAGAAAGACACAAGAGAGAGATGAGGCTCAAAACCTCTGGATTTAAATTGAACCTTTTCCAAAGTGATGGAAAGGCCAACGTGTGGAGAAAGAAAGGATCTTCAAATGACTCAAAAAGCCAATATGATTTCAATACAATTATATTCCAACACTTTTGCTCACTCTGGGTGTTCTGCAATTATTTAACATGTTTAGATGTATATATCAACCCAAATGTCCTTGCCATGTTTATTTACATATTTTGAGAGAGCAAGAGAGAGAGAGTGAGTGGAGTTTTGTCACTTTTTCTTGTACTATATCCTATTCAATAAAAGGTATTAATGCAGTACAATTGCATTGCATTGCATAACCATAAAAAGTGTACACCATAGCAGTAGCTTGCTTCATATCAGAAGAGCCATTCTTACCTGTGTGTGTGGGTGAGCGTAGAATTCATTGAGGAAGTCCATGAGTAGGTCGATTTTAATAGAGCTGACACAGAGCACAGCATGTTTCTCTGTTTGTGCACGATGTCTGCTGTAGTTTCCTCCAGACTTTTGCCTCTCCATCCACAGATAAATCAGTTCTTCAAACTTTAAACAGAAAGAGAGAGTGAGTGTATAATAGTATAATTTGTATAAAATATAAGAAAACATAAAATCTAAGATTATAACCCATGTTAGGGAACGTGTGTATTCTGCATTGGTTACACATTATGCTCATGCCATGATTATCTCATCTTTAGGTTTTTTCTCATATCTTTCAGTAATTGAAAATGAAATTAATATTTTCTTTTACATTTAAATGAAACTGAACATTCATCTACTAATTTTTACGTTCCCTGTACTATTCGTTCCTTCCGTTCATTTGCGTTCTACACAGAGTCAAGTCAAGTCAAGTCAAGAAGCTTTTTATTGTCGCAGGGAGTCTGGAGTCTATTCCAGAGGGAGTTGGGGCAGAAGTTGTGTATGCATGCCAAAGAATCATAAGGCATGAATACGTACACACTCACACACCCATTCACACACTATGGACATTTTTAGAGATGGCAATCAGCATACAATGCATGTTTTCAGGGAACCTGGAAAGAACCTGGAGAACACGGGGCAGAGAAAGGAATCAAACCTTCAACCAGGAGGTACAAGGAAAACATGCTAAACTAAGTCATTGTGCCCTGCTAAATTTAGTATCTGGGTCTAATGGAGTAGTTAGCAATATGTAAGGGCATTAGCTTAACTGTGCGTCTTCATAGTGGTTTGCAGCAGTTGAGCTATTTTCAAATTAATGTGGCTTTTCCACCTGCATTTCATTAGGTATTCAGTTATACCTCAGTTTACCTTTTCACATAACTTGCTTCAGTGTAGTTAGCTACTCATGCCTAGTAGCTCACAGAGTAGCAACTAGCAACTTTAGCAAATTTGTAGCTTGGCTGTAGCTTAGCAATTATACATTATTCATTTCATGAGTGGCTTGTAGCTTGTCAACACTGTAATATAATATGTCCTAGTCAGCAAGTTATCATTTGAATTAAACTGAGAGAATCTACTAACCTGCAAGGGAAGCACCACCAACGCCACACAGATCATCACCACTACAAGCAGCTGTGAAGGCCATATCTGAGGTGTCACATCACCAAAACCCACCGTGGAAAAAGTGACAATGCAAAAATAAAGTGCGTTAAAGAGAGAGAGGCGGTTTCTCCCAGCTCGCTCCAAATGCTGTATCCCACATGTTCTGAAAAAGACACACATGCAACCACAGAAACACTGTCAGACAGCAGAACTGGGCCAAGAAGCATTTCTAATGAATGAAACTAACCAATAAAACACTTTTGCAGGTATTCAGTTGAACAATTTATAGTGTTGAACAATTTATAGTGTTGCACAAAGCAACCGAGGAGATATGATAGTTATTATTTTCATAAGACTTGGCTCCAAATGAATATATTTAGGCCCTGAGAAACTGAATTGTGTAACCTAAGCACCTGGCTTAATCTGCTGTAGGAATAAAACTGCCTCCAGTTAATTAGTTAAGGTTACACAAGAATATTCATACAATAAAACACTATCACATTCACTGTAAGATAATCTTATGCATCATTCCAAGACCTGTCTATGCTTAGTTTTCTGTGACCATTTCTCTAATTCAACTGATGTCTCTGACTCTTATTTATATATATATATATAAAAAAAAGTTCTGGAGAACCCCATTTAACATGGTCTGGTGTTATTTAAAATCTTTAAGATATTCCAGTAACATTAAATAGGACTTTGACCCAAACTGAATCTACAGGGTTAACACAGGTTTATTTCAGTGCACGTGTCCTACTCTTCAGAGTAAGAAATACAGACCAACCCAGTGAAGACGAGGCAGAGCAGTGTGCAGATAAGTATAAGGACCTGGTTAAACATGGCAGAGTGTGTCCTCTGGATGGCTCGGTGTAAGTCATTCTGAAACCCAAACATGTTATTTTAAATGAAATTATTTATGTCATTGACAAATTATTGCAAATGCACAATTTCAATTTCTGCAAATCATTTTTGTTTTCAAAGAATCTCTGAAATCTCAACAATGTCTGATGGTACATTATAAACCAACATGACCAAAAAACACAGTTAAAGATACTGATGAGTTTAATGGCAGCAAATAAATGGGTTTAATACTGAACTAACACCAAAGTCTGCAAATGTACATTTGTTGATCCTGTGAGAAAGAAAACCTTGATGTTTCTGTAGTGCAAATACTCAGTAGATGTATGCTGCTTGGTCCTTTAAGCTGTGTACTGTAATGCACTTTAAAATCGATATAAATATATCAAAGACTTAACAATTGCCTGCACAATGCTATAAGTGCAAATGTATGTATCATATATTATATATGCCATTCTATATGAGATGCTGTTAGAGTTTTCTTATATTGCGTCATAAATACAAATGTTATTACTGAAAAATTGAAAGTTATGAGATCTACTTTGTGTTATTTGGGTTTATTTTGCATTTGCTAAATAGCATTACTGTGTATGTTAACTTTTGAAATGCCCAGTGTCCATTCAGTTCATGATTTTGCATGTTCCAATGAAGTACCTTCAGAAGAAGATATCCTAAAAATAGGAGACAGTGAGCTCTACTCATTTATTGCTTGTGAGCATTTTCACTGGCCACTTCTGAGACCACCTTAGAACTATATAAAATATAATAATATACAGTGTATTTAGAAAGTATTCAGAACCCTTCACTTTTTTCAATCTTTATCACAATCTTTACTTTTTATGTTGTACTCTGATACTACTATTGTTAAAATTCATTTCATCAATCTACACTCAGTACCCCATTATGTGAAACAAGTGAAAACAGAATTATAGAAATGTCTGTAAATTTCTTAAAAAGAAAAAACCCTGAAATGACACATGAACATAAGTATTCAGACCATTTGGCAACAACACTTGAAATTTAGCTTAGGTGTCTCCCATTTCTCTTGATCGATGCTAAGATGTTTTGAACACCTTGATTTAAGTCCACCTGTCGTAATTGATTGGATATGATTTTGAAAGGCACACACCTATAAATAGAAGGCCTCACAGCTGGCAATGCGTATCAGAGCAAAAACCAAGCAATGAAGGTACTGAGGTACCGTCTGCAGAGCTTAGAGACAAGATTGTTGAAAGGCACAGATCTGGGGAATGCTACTGTACAAAAAATTCTGCTACACTGAAGATTTCCAAGAGAACAGCAGCCTCAATATTTCTCAAGTGGAAGACATTCGGCACAAACAGGACTCTTCTAAGAGTTAGTCACCAGGCCAAACTGAGCAATCAGGGAGAAGGGCCTTAGTAAGACAGGGGACCAAGAACCCGATGGTCACTCTGACTGAGCTCCAGAGATCCTGTGTGAAGTTCCAGAAGGACAACAATTACTGCAGTCCTCCACCAAAATGGGATTTGGCAAAGTGGCTAGACAGAAGCCTCTCCTCAGGGCAAAACACATGAAAGCCTGCTTGGAATTTGCAAAAATAGCTCCTAAAGGAGTCTCAGACTGAGAGGAACAAGATTCTCTGCTCTGATAAAACCAAGATTAAACTGTTTGGCCTCAATTCTAAACATTATGTCTGGAGGTAACCAGCCACAGCTCATCTCCTGCCCAATACAATCCCAACAGTGAAGCATGCAGGTGGCAGCATCATGCTGTGGGAGTGTTTTTAGTCAGCAGGGACTCGTAAACTAATCAGGGTTGCGGAAAAGCTGAATGGAGAAAAGTATAGAGACATTCTTAATAAAAACCTGTTCCAGAGCGCTCAGCACCTCAGACTGGGCCAGCAACACTTAGTACACAGCCAAGACAACACAGGAGTGGCTTAGGGACAATTCTGTGAATGTCCAAGAGTAGCCTTGCATTGCACTTTGTCAATGCGGTACTTAACAACGCTGTAATTTCAACTTTCAGAAAGCAAAGCCACACATACAGCTACTACAAGATCTTCTGAAGAATGGGATCTATCTTTAAAAAGCAGTCTGACAACCAGAATGAAACGGTGAAAGCTTATTATATTAGTTATCTAGTTAACTAGTTTATGTACTTGATTTTTGAAATGAAATGAGTCAAATTAATAACAAAATTAACAACATTAAGGCAAGCTCTTCTGTAACTGTCCTGTGGATCACAGTAGGTGATTTTTTAATGTCTGCCAGTAATTGCTGTTAATGAGTCAATTCTTCCTTAGCAGCTGTTAGTATAAGATTATCTACCTAGAATTAGCCTGGAGTGAATAGGGGCTCATTCTTGATGAGGTGGAATCCTATTGCAGTAGAAGCATATAAACTACAGGCAATATTTGGAACCTTGTATTCTACGTTTACAGCATCATCTGAGAATATTTCCATGCTGATTCCATCACCGTGTTCAACTGCAGCCTCTGTCAGATGGTATGCGTCACTCCAACCTACCTGAGTGAAAGTGGATAGTGAAGTGCAACCTTTCGTAGAGTCACAGTCTTTCAGATACTGCTGGTTACAGTAGAATTAACTGCTTTCACTGTGGCTGAAGGAAATCCCCCCTGTTGCCCCAAAGGGGCAGCAAAAGCACACCAAACCAGTGATTCTTCACCCTCCAGGAGAAGAATGGAGATCTTCATGGGGCACTGCATTCTCATACAGGTAAGTTAACTTTTTGTTGGTCTCTAAACTTACACGTTTACTTCTTTTCCACAGAGCCATATGAGGAGACCGAAGATGATGCTCCCTGACCATGCTGTGCCTTGTCAGCTTTCTGTGTCCCACCTCACTGGGACTTCACTCGTCTTCAATGAGCACTTTGCTGATGAAACAATGATTCTTACTTCTGCACCATTTTTATTAAATTTTCCCACCTCTCAAATCTCTGAAGTGTCTGCATTCCAAATATATATGGTTTAATATATGTAGTAGATGTTGATATATATGATGCTATATATATAGTAGATATTTAGATATATATAGAGAAAAAGGTGATACAGATAAAAGTTAATTATCTTAACAAAAAATTTCATACATAACCCAGATGGTATCTCTGGAAAATTGTCCGTAGTGTGTGATTGTGTGAGTGAATGAGAGTGTGTGTGTCCTGTGATGGGTTGGCACTCCGTCCAGGGTGTATCCTGCCTTGATGCCCGTGACCCATGTAGTTCGGATAAGCGGTAGAAAATGAATGAATGAATGAATGAATGAATGAATGAATGAATGAATCCCAAATGGTCAGTGGCTTAAACTCAGTTTCTGTCTAGCCAGTACTCTTGTGTCTATACTGTCATAGAAATAAAGGTCTTTGCATCCAAGTTCCTTTGTGAGAGATTTCTACACACGTCCCAAGCAACTTAATGTTTTTACCAACATATTCCCTGCTAAACTTTTGTCTTGGCACTCCGTTAACACAAAACCATATGTACAACTTCTTTCATTCACTGTACCTATTCAAAGGGACTTTGAACCCAACCATTCAACAGAAACAGAAGTAAACAGACTGCTATAAAGCCAGCATTCCGTACATTAGACAGCCTTGCTAGGTACACTACTAGGTACAGTACTCCTTTTCAGAAGATGTGGAATGCAAACCTTGATCCATCCCTTTCTATTATAATTACAGCAATAATATTATAACTACCTTGCCAAAGAATGCTTTCTGCACTTCTTGAACACACAAAGTGTGACCAGTTCCAGGTGCTGTTTAAGGACATTTCACTTAGAATGAGCAGTGGACAGATGATATGAAAAAAATATGTATTTCACTTGTCAGCATGTCTGGCAGACTTCCTGTCATGGATGGCAGCTCATCAGCTGAAAATAAATCCTAGCAAGACTGAGCTACTGTGTATCCCCGTAGATGCATGTTAATCATTTGTGATTTCCCTGGACAATTCTCATATCAAACCATCTGACACTACATACAACCACTCATTAGTTCCAGACAACCAATTATCCTTCTCACCTTACTTTGCTAAACTGATTCAGGTTTACAGGTTTCTCCTTTTCAATAACAGAAGGTTCTAGTCATTTCTTTCCACAGAGGCTACTCATGTACTTATTCAATCTCTTGTTATCTTGAGATGACTGATGTCTGCCCCAGTGTTTCGTCTTACCCTTTCCACTGACCATGATGAATCTTTTGCTACAGCATATGTAGCCTCCACTGGCTTCCTGTAGCTGCCTGCATCAGATTTAACTGATTAACACTGATACTTGTCTACAATGTCCCCTACCTGTATTCACTTACATTAGACCTGACCTGTTCATCTGTACTAAAGCTTTTTGGTCTTCTACCATGGCTTGACTGGGCCCATGATCCGTCAAAGTTCAAGACTCTTTTCTGTCTAAGTGATTCCAAACATCTGACTGTCTTTATATGAATACTAAAGAACCTAAAAGTCTGGAAGCACTTAAACTAATACTTATTTAATCTATTAATAACCCTCTTACTTTTGTGTGTTTTAATTTTCTTTCCTTTTTCTGTACAAAAATCCTTCTAAAAACGTTTTTGGTCCCTGAATCGCTTGAGTCAACATGAGGATATGCCTTTGATATATACTACAAAGTATTGTTATTTTAATATTTGATATTTATTCAATTTATGACCATAGTATATGAGGTCTGATCTTGGGAGGACTTTGCTTGTGTGTAAATGTGGTGTGCTCAAAGCTATTAAAATCTCCATTTTGAAAACATCCAGTGCTAATAAATCTGGCATCCCAGATGCATGGTCTACACATTTTAATCCTGTTCAATTCAATTCCATTTTATATGTAAATATTAAATTTCAAATAAATAATAATAAATAATAGTACTTTTTGTTTTCCAGAAATTTAACCAAATTCAAAACAGTAAAATGTACTTACAAATGCTATAGACATCTGCTAGCTATACATTATCATAGCAGTCACTGTACATTTTTTTATCACTCACGCATTCACAAATACACACATACAGGAAAGTCTCTAAAAGATTTTTAAACAAAGACAAAATAAACAGCACACAGATGCACACATACTTACGATCATGTTTTCCAGAGCATGCTTGGCCAGCCAACAGTTGAGAAAGACAGGGATAAAGAGGTTCCTCAGAGTTGGCCAGAAGATCTGCATACAGAGAGCATAGATTGTCTTGGAGGTTCAGCAGAAGACATAAAGGTCATGCTTTATTTCCACCTATAAAGAGAGCCATGACAATCAAAGCTGGGTACCGTGATTATGAAGGGAGCCGTATTTAACATTTCTAGTAGGAATGCCACTTGGAATATTTGCTCCCAGATGTTACCCTGAATAACACATACACAAAACACACACAAGTAACAACAGGACAATCAGTACCTCAGTCTTAAAATAATATTCACTCTTTATATATATAATATATACAAAAATATAAATATCTTTTATAGAAGCAGCTGTAGTCTAGGGCAACTGCTGAAAAAACATGGGCAATATGGCCCCAAATATTATGATATTTGAGCTATTTTTGAAAACAAAATCAGTATAACAGTTTGGAAAAAATGCTTTGAGAATATTTCATTTCACCTAAAAATTTACAGGAGATATTCTTCAGCAGTTCATTCCATCATTTAGTTCATTCGCCTGTTTTCAGAAGTTCCATGAATGCTTGTCTGAGTTGATTTGGTTTGTTATTTAACGGTGACTGAACAACTTTTTGGAGTTTGTCTTCAGTGTCAGAAGTAAGCCTACTCTCTGCTCTCTTCACTGTGTCTGCTCCTTGTTATGTGTCATAGGCACAAGTGACTCATGCTTACTAGGTTCCACTGCAAGCTTTTTTGCTCTGGAACACTCAAGCTTGTATCTTGTGAAAAAGAGGAGCATACACACAAATATCCACAAGCAAAACACTCAAGCTTGTATCTTGTAAAAAAAAAAAGGAGCAGAGAGAAAAATCCACAAGCATAAATCTCTTAAACACTAATTCATTTGGACAGATGCCATCAAACTGGAAAACTGTATTAGACTTCCTTGCCTAAAATAAACATTCTAGGTCTGTCTGATTAGCTATTAACTCCCAGACCATGCTGATTGATCTGATGACTCAGGCTCGTAGGCAAATGTTAATTTCCAGCTTCCATATTTGAACGGATGTAAAAAAAAATATATATTTTTTTTAAATCATCAAAAATCATTATACTGAAGAGTTAATATGTAAATTGTGCACACCAGTATTCAGACCTTAGAAATAATTATGAACTAAGCTCTATTTAGAATTTGTGCAGATGGGGGAATTGAAAACATTTTTTTCTTGCACAAGAAAAAGAGCAAGTCCAGCTTCTCTGACTTGCATTCTGATGTAACCACAATTTTATTTTATTTTTTTCTACTTTCAGTTGCTCCCTTTTCAGGGTCACTACAGTGGATATTAAATTTAGCACAGGTTTTACACCCGATGCCCTTGCTGACACAACCTTCCTATTTTATCAAGGCTTGTGACCAGCACTGAGAATTAGCTCTTCAGTGGCTGGGTTAGCTCCTTGCCCGGAAACTGAACCCAGGACGCAGCAATGAGAGCGCAGGATCCTGCCCGTGGACCACCAGGGGGCTTCTTTTAGGAGGCTCTGATGTAGAGGTCTTCACGGGTCCACTTGGATCCGAAAACCTGAGGTCTGACCCTAGACCCGAGCGGGTTCGGGTCTAAAAGTTTCAAGTGTACCTCGGACACGGGTTGGGTATAATAATAGCAGCATCGGGTCTCGGGTAATTTAAAATGAATGACCCGAACTACTGTATTTCACGTGTGCGCATCGACTCGAATCCTTTTCCAACCTCTCCTCTGTTTGCCAAGACCGCTTGCGACATGTGGCGACGTGTGGCTGGTGGTAAGCTAATTTTCGTTGAAACAGACCTGTCAATCAATTTTGAATCCACGCTGTAGCGGTTACTTTAGTGTAGAGTTTACATTGTAGTGTTTAGTCCAGTCGGTTAAAAAAATGCCAACGTTTCGGACTCGGGTCTAATTATTTCGGGTTTGTCTCGGGTCGGGTCTTTCTGAAAAAAAATATATTCATGTGGGGTTCGGGTAAAAAGTGATTCGGGTCACTTCGGGTCGGGTACATTTTTTTAGACCCGAGAAGACCTCTACTCTGATGTAACCACAATGACACCCTGAAAATCAGGAGACAGTAAATACACTACTAAAATCTATAAAAAAATAAAGTTCCTCTAGTATCTTGCGATTTTGCAAAAATCAATGAAACTATTTAACATATTAGCAATAAATAATTTGTAAAAAAAAAAAAATGCAATTTTTCTAAATTACAGAAAATATTCTGCAGACATGGGCTGAGACACACCGGCTGAGACACACCGTGTGGGCTGAGACACACCGTGTGACAGCTTCACAACATGCGTTCACTCTTCAATTCACATGAGTACAGCTACCATAGTAAGTAATTACATACTACATGTAAAGATGTAAAGATTAGTACACAAAATGGAAATGGAAGCATAGCTAAATATATGGCCATTTGATCTTCATTATAACAATATTGGATGATTCAAGCAATTTAACTAAAAAAAATAAAACAAAAGAAATGTCTTTTTAAAATGATCTATAAAATGTAATTAAAAAAAAAATTCTTGTGAGAAAAAAGTAAGTATACCCCACATTTATTTGTACTTAAAATTGATAAAATTAATTACAGGTGGAACAAATCAGGTGCAGATTATTAGGACATTGTTACTGAGCATTGTGAAGGAGGCTTGTCTTTTTTTAACCTCAGACATTTAGTTTGGTTTGGTCTTAATTGTTGAAGTGAGAGTTTCACCATGGTGAGATCCAAAGAGCCTTCTGAGGCCTTCAGAAAGAAGTTGATGCTTATGAGTCCTTTAAGGGATATAAAAATCTCTCAGAAGAATTTGTAATCAGCCAATCCTCTGTCTGAAATCATTTACAAGTGGAGAACATTTAAAACAACTGCCAGCATGACCAGGTAAGGACCTCCAAGCAAATTCACCACAAGAGCTGACTACGAGATGCTTAAAGAAGTCTCCAAAAACCCTGAAATAGCATCACAGGACCTACAGTAAGCTCTTGATACAGTTGATGTCAAAGTGAATGAATCTACAATAAGAAAGAGACTGTACAACTTTAATTATCATGGGTGGTGTACAAGCAGGAAACCTTTACTGTCTAAGAAAAACATGATGACAAAACTGACGTTTATAAAAGAACACAGAGACAAAGGCCAAGATGTCTGGAATAATGTGCTTTAGACAGATGAGTCTAAAATGTAATTATTTGGACACCATAACAGAGGGCATGTTTAGCACCAAATACAGCCTTTCAGCAAAAGAACCTCATACCAACTGTAGAACAGTGAGGCAGAAGTGTTATGTTTTGGGGATGCTTTGCTGCAGCAGGACCTGGCCAGCTCATCATCACAGAATCCTCTATGAACTCTACATTGTATCAGAAAATGCTTGAGGAACATTTCAGACCATCTGTCAAAAAAATTAAAGTGGAACTGGATGTTAGCAAGGGGATGCCTCTAGCAGGATAAAAATTCAGGCCCAAATGCAGGGATAGCAAATAGACAGAATTTAGTAACAAAATAAGCCGGTAAGAGGACAGGAAACACTGAGGGAAAAACTAGGCAGAACACAACTGGACAAGAAATGAAACCAAAACTCAAAACTACAGACTGGAGGCACCAAACAAAAAACAAACTTGAAGACAAGGACAACTCAATGCAGCAGGGCTTTACGAGGGAAACAGTTAGACACATAAAGGACAGGTGTGCAGAGGCAAAAAGGAATTAAGGCTTCAACGGGGCATACACACTTTAATTTAACAGCACAGAACATTAAAAAAAACAACACATGGCACAAGAGGCACACTGTCAGAACGCCCCCAAATTTTCCGGCAGGGAATTGTTTAAGCCTGACCCTGACACTGGACCTTGCAACATGACAAAAACATACCAGTAAATCTACCAAGGACTGGCTGAACAGTAAAAAACTGAGAATTCTGAAATGGCCAAGTCAAAGCCCAGATCTAAATCTTGTTGTAATCCTGTGTGGTGATACTTCAGCATAATTAAGTATTTTAAGTATGTTAAGTATTAAATATCCTAAATATACTGAATAACAAATCTTAATTGAAGGCACTGCTAATCTCAAGGAGCAAATTTCATATGGATAAAATTATGAACTTAAAGTGAATTATACTGTATGTTTAGTGGATGAGTTGCTGGTCAGCTTATTTTTCAAATTGTTGGCGTACTCAGTAGAGAACATTTAGCTCTGGAGAATAAAATAAAAAGAATAAAGTCATTGGCTGCGAACCCTTTACAACAGTTTTTTCAACCCACACCTAAGCTTCACATTTTTGGAGCTGTTTTTGTTCCTTTGTGCCAAAACATGGATTACATGCTAATATCTAAGCTGAGGGTTGAACTCTTATTGTTCAATTAAACAATATTTTCAGTGATTAATGATATAATTACAACAAGAGCACTTCATAAAGCAATATACTGACAATTTACTAAACTCCTATGAGATGCTTATTTAAATACTTTCCTTTTTCTCATCCATATTTTCTCACTGACCTCTTTATTATGAACACGTCTACACCAGCTAATTCATGCAATTATCATCCAGTCATGTGGCGGCAGCACAATGCACAAAGTCATGCAGATACAGCCCAAGATATTTAGTTATTGTTCACAGAACAATAGACTGTGGTGACAGACACCTGGGTTTGAGTATTTCATATACTCCTGATCTCCTGGGATATTACACACAGCTTACATAGAAATCGAAGAATAAAAAACACATGGAGAGAGTGTCAGGTTTGAGAGAAGTCTGAGGAGAATAGCCAGACTGGTTCGAGCTAACAGGAAGGTGACTCAAATACCTGTAATCTGAAAAGGATCTCAGAATGGACCACATACAGTACTGTAGGGTTCTGCTTCTGTCAAGAACAGGGATATTTAAGAGACTACAGAGGGCACGGGTTCATCTAAACTGGATAGCTGAATACAGACATTGTCATTGACATTGATGTTAAAAATGTTACATAGTTTCATATTTTTAACATTAATTTCAGCATGATTATTGTGGCTGCAAGAGATATTCAGACACTATTCAGACACTATTTATTGAATACTGCTCCGCTCTATTCAACTCAGGTTCAAGTTCAAGTTCAAGAAATAAAGCATAAGAGATGATCTGTGCATGAACATAGATGTGCACAGGATTACCACAATTACCTTCCCACTATGCACAAAAAACTCATTTCCAACAGCTTGAAAGACTTAATAACAATATACAAATAAAAACTGATTGATTTTGTCACTTTGCTGCATGCAGTTTGCTCATATGTTAAGGGGTTTTATGGACTCCCTGTGGCAGGCAAAGAAACAACAGCAGAATGATAAGCAGACCGACTGAGAAGTCAAATAACCTTTCATTCATGCTGGGAAGAGAAGCAGGAGGAGCAGAGAGCCTCCTGACATGTGGAATGCTATTTAATAATAAAGAATTTTGTTGAAACACAATTATTCTCAGCTCATACAAACCACTCATCACATCTAAAGTCAGAATCTCAAAACAATTAACGCACTCATCAGAACTGCTAATCACTGATAACATCCCACAGATACCTAACAGTGTCATTTAACACCTTTTATATTCAGTTATCAAAACCTACAATAACAGTTCTCTAGTTTCCACAGAAATATGAGAAATCTGTCTTTCCGTCTATGTCACAACAAACAGAACTCCCATTGTAAGTTCTATTCAAACTGCAGACTTCCTACAGTCACATTAACTTATGTCAGTAAAAGTGACAGAATACAATCTGCTAAACTGTTCACACAACTATGTATTTTATACACACACACATATATATATATATATATATATATATATATATATATATATATATATATATATATATATATATATATATATATATAAAGACTTGTTTCTGTGTCCCGAAGCCTGAAGAAGAGAAAAGGAGAAAGAGTGGTGAGAGAAGAGTTAAAAGATTAAGAGGAGGTGGTTATTGTTAGAGAATAAGATGAATAATTACAGAACCAAGGAAGAGGTAGACAGAGAGGTTAAGTGGAGAGCAGAGACTTCTACATTTCACAAGAACAAGCGTTTACAAATTGTAATTCTTTTTCACCATATTCCCATATAATCTTTCTGAATCATTTTTCCACCAAGTACGTTGGTTGAAAAATCCGGTTATTTCAAGAAATTCCCTTTCTAAATCAAAGTTAGACAAATGGATGTCAGTGTAATATTCAGTTCAACTATCTGATGAATATGTTTCATATTTAGTGAATATTTACTGGTTGCATTAATAATTTAAATAAAAATGTAAAAATAAAAATAAAAATGTAAAATAAAAATGTTAAATGAGTTACAGAATGACTGAGAAGTGGAGACACACAGGTAAAAAAAAAGCATGATAAAACAAAGCAAGGTTAATACAAGGAAAATAAAACAATGAAGCAAGCTTGGGAATAAAACTTAGGAAAGCAAGAAAAACCTTGATCAAGAGACAGTGAAATATTTAGATACAGAAGCTAAACAGGTGTGAAGCATGATTAGACAGGGAGGTAGAACAGAAAAGGAGAATTCTGGGACTTAAAGTGCCCAGAAAATGTAAGAAGAAATCAGTATTTCTATTTGAGCAGAAATGGGATCAATCTGTGTGTTTTGGTGGGTATGTTCAGTGTTTTGAGAGCATTGCCTTGAGAAATATATTATATTACTGAGATAAAATAAATATTAAGTAATGTGAGATGCACTGACCAAAATCTGCTATTGCACATGTGTTATACCCAGTAATAATAATAAAATAATAAATGAAAGTTATAATGCAATAATTTAAAAAATAGTAGCAAGATGTTATTGGCCCAGAATTTATATATAAATTATTTATATACATTTATTTATATCAGAATTTATATACAAAATAAATATTGCCTCATTTACTGTGTGAGGTAAATCAATTAGCTGATGCAAACACATGGCAAAATATGCAAATCTTTACTATTGCACAATACTGCACAACAACTCACAACTAGGCAGGAAATAAGCAGAGAAGTTCATTATTAACTCTTACTAATATTAACTCTTACTAATGACTGAATTAGAGTTACTCAGTTTTTCAGCGATTCATGATGATGTGGAGTATCATCATGTATTACACATGGGAATTCATTATGAAGTGCTAAAGCATTAGTGTTTTGTTATATGAAAGTAAAATTATTAAAAAGAAATATTACTCATTACTACATTACAGCACTGGACGTTTGTCGGTTAGTCTTGTCCATTTCTTTTTGTAGACACTGACTAGATAAATAAAAGCAATTGGTCTCATATAGACATTTATATTTTACACACTGAGCTAGACAGGTTAAGATATATTGAACAGTAGACCTCCAAGAGGACGTTATGGCTTTGCTTTTTCAAATTCAGTAAATATTATAAATAAGGTAGTAGTTCTGCAGGAAAAATGTGACTCAGTTATTACCCATAAGAATCGGTTAATTATTAATGAAGAGCTGCTCATTCGCTCCTGCTTAGTTACTGCATAGTTATCTATGAGTTGCTAAACTGCAGAATATGATTTGTACATTGTATTATATTAGAAAACTCTGGAACAAAACTAATAAATGTCCAAGATAATGGTGAGAATGGTGAAAATGAATTATTTTGTACAGATATAGTTTGGTAAATATAGAACATACTGTATACTGTACATGTATGTATGCAGGTGCTTAGTGTATGTTGTGATCATCTTGTCAAATCCAGATTAGAGTGTATAACATCCACATCAAGTTCACCACATGATTCACCAAACACACTCACTTTCACTACAAAAAAAGTAGCCCCTTTTTTTACATTACATGATGTATTCACAATTTAAACAATTATAATCACACTTTGTTCTTTTAGACGATATCATCTACGCACACACACACACACACACACACACACACACACACACACACACACACACACACACACACACACACACACACACACAATCTACCTTGTAGCTGAGGTACATGAGCAGCATGGCCTCCAGGAAACTTATTGATGCAACTATCACCTATCAAGAGCGACACAATAAAGAGCAGGAAGAAAAATGTAAGCAGTTACAATACATATTTATTGCACAACTCTAGACATTCCATCTTACCTGGATTGCCCACACAGGGGTTTTTCTATCCACCCACAAGATTAGCTCCCTGAGAGAGAAAAGACGAGGAAAACAGAAACAGAATGAAGCAGAAAGAGAGACGGAAGAGGGGTGCATGGTGGGGGTGGTATTACTAAAATAACGCTTGGCATACATTATGCATTTTTATCTCATTTTATTCTGATTAATATAATTCAATTGAGTAATTAAGCAATGTAACCTCACCAGTTTATCTCATCATTCTGAGAAACGTTGCTGCATTTCATACTGGAGAAACAAACAGACAGACAGACAGACAGACAGACAGACAGACAGACAGACAGACAGACAGACAGACAAATAGACAGATAAATAGACAGACAGACAAATACATAGATATAATATAAATGTAGATTTTATAATGATTGTACATACATATTGTTTAAGAGCATTTCATTGAAACAATTGAAATTCAGTGAAAGCACACACACACTCACACACACACACACACACACACACACACACACACACACACACACACACACACACACACACACACACACACACACACACACACACACACACACACACACACATTCCCACCATGTGTTGCGGAGATGAGCTGGGTTATCGGTCATCACTCGTATGATGTAAAGCACACATGTAAGAACCTTCAGACAGAAGTTAAAGATACGGATGCGCAGACCTGCGTGACAAAACAGACCAAAATTCAGACAAAATTCTTGTCTTGATCTGAAATACTATTAAGCTATGGAGGCTATTACATGTCACACATCTGTGTAAATATATACAGCCAGGTTCAAAAGTACATTTTGTCAAAATAGCATGCAGCATGTAGTCAACAAAAAACAATTACAAAATATTCCTTTCCAATCTAATAGTTCACTTTCAGTCAGCTGTTTAATTGCAGGTGCTTTATGTACATTATGTATTTTGGGAACCATAAATCAAGATCTAAAGGGTCACAGTTAGAACATACACACAGGCGAAAACAAACAAACTTACTGGAGCGCTGGTTTTTAATGAAGAATAGCTTGAGTCTCTCCTTGAAGGTGTTCTCGTTTACATAGAACTCCACATGTACCCTACAAAGACACCACACACCATCAAGATGCACAATTATATTGGTTAAGATCAAAATGATTTGTTAGTGTGCATCATTTTGATCCATTTTTGATCAGTTTAATATCTTGTCAGACCTGACTAGAGTCGGTGCCCAATACCATCAGTCCTGATCACCCCTAGTCCTGATTTCTAGCTTAAGCACATGTTTAAGTTTATTTTCTGGGTGCACTGTTTTGCATATTACAATTACTAGTATGTAGTTGCCAGATTTAAGTTTTTAACCATTTATCCTAATTTCAGCTATCATCATCTACAAACTGAAGAAAATCAGGTGTCTTTTTTAAAGCACTGAGCAGTTGGATTTCTTTTGATGTTTCAACTTGGGAAGTTATTTGGAACAGTACCTCTGTCATGATCTTTGCCAAAATTATCCGCAGAGGTATAGAAACTTCTGGATAATGAATCACAAAACCCTCCAATACCAATATGATTTGAGATTGCCATGCTGACCATTCAAATGGCTTGACATGATCATAGGCCACCATCAAGTCATGAGCTGATGTTGTGTTTCATACCATCAAAAAACAATTCCCTATGGCTGTTTCTTATGTCTGAGTACAGTAGAGTTTGTTATTAATATTGTAATATTGGGAAAAATCCACAGGTTAACATTTCAACCATGGCTCATTCACCCATTTTCAAATTAATATGTGGGGTGTGAACTAACAGCCAACTTTAACTGATGTATTTTGGGTCGCACCAAATGATATGTTTTCACTGTAAATATATTTTGGTTAAGGCTCTGGGTTGCTGATTGGAGAATCAAGGTTCAAGCCCCAGCACTGTCAACCAGCCACTTTTGGGCCTTTGAACAACCCTCTCTGACCCTGTGTTCTACCAAGAGTTGTTATATGTAAAGAATTTAGCTGTGCTGTGATGTACATGTGACAAAATAAAGGCATCTACAATATTTATCAATATTACATTCTCCTCTCAGCAGCCTTGAATAGATATGCTGAGCACAGCCTGAGTCCAACAAGGCCTCCATGTGTCAGACCCACTTCTGTTTGGACCATCAGGATCCCTTTGCTTCCAGGTGATTTACAGTGTAAAATTTCTGTGATATATTCATGCACAGCCATATTGGATTAAAACATTTAGTTGCTGTTTGCAGAGTCCATAATAGTGACAGGTTCATTTCATTCTGACTTGGTGTGTATATGCAACTGAACAGTTCTCTGCATAAGATTTAAATCTTGCTCAACATAAATAACAGAAAACTATGGCAGCATAAACACAAAACTAATAACCCACTTATGTACATAATTTTATACTGATTTGATGCTGTCTTAATTCATGTCAGCTATGAGCGATGTGATCATTAAATAGCAATTCACTGAATTATTCCTTTTCAATAACCATTTTAACCTGGTCAGGGTTGCTGTGAATCAGGAGCCTACCCCAGGAACACTGGGCAGGGGGTGAGAATACATTATGGAAGAGATGCCAGGTACAATTATGTTTAAGAAAAAAACGTTTAACATGGTATTTTTAGGAACATACAAAGCCTTTCGTGCAATTCATGTATGCTGTTTCATAAAAGCACTCCTCCTGTGAAGATAACATTTCAAGATCTTTTATATTCTTAGATCTTTTGTACATGTGCAATGCCCTCTCCATTTTAAATCACAGGTATAAATAAGGTGTAGGGTGTAAATCTGGGTATCAAAAATGCATTTTCACCAAAATATTTTTAAGTTGGTCTCATCAAATATCTTATCAGATAACACAGTTCCATGCCTAGATAAAATTAGACATGGTGAAGATCATGTGCTGCATATACAGTATGCTTATGCAACATTTTCCTGGGACGTTTACAGCTGTTCCTGATCATGTTTACTGTATTTTAATCTGCTTATATATATATATATTTTAAACATTCTTTACCTGATTTCTTTGGTCAAAAGGCTCAAAAATTATTTTACAAGTTTAGATTTAATTGAAGATGACGGCATATTTTTACAATATATTTTTACCGGCAAATGCTACGATTTTTTTCTAGAGTCATTTTTATAATTCCTCAATTTTTATAATAATTATTGACCATTGTACCAAAAAGTCCTAATAAATCCACTGTTGACCGTTTCAGATCATTTTTGTTAAACTGTATCGTAATATATTGTATTGATGTAAAATATCAATAAAACTGTTTGAAAGAACATTTTGTATTTTTTTGGATAAGGATTCCCTTCAGGTAGTAAAGAAAACTGCATAAACTGCAGCAACTTTAAGTACTGTGAGATAGCAGCTCGAATGAAAAGAGTTTCAAATTTGCTGCAATGCACAAACGTGATAAATGAAACAAAATCTGAAATTAAGGAATGCTGATCATTGACCGTTTCATATTAATCAAATGTCTGTAATTTGACAAATGAGATAATCACCCAGTAATTAACATGGATACTTTTGTCAAACTAAAATAAGAGGGAAGGACACGATTAGAAAGAAAAAGAAATTCTCAGTATGGCAGAGAGAAAAAGACAATGAGAGAGCAGAAACTCATGCTCTTAACATTCTCATCACAACCTCTGACCAGCATCACTGCCAAACGAGTCGAGCCTCCATGTGACTGCAGCAGGTTTAACCCAGGATGGCATGGTGCTCTTCACTTCCATCATGCCTTTCTGTAACAATGCTATGGAGCGAATGACTCACAGGAGTGCAGGATTTCAGAGCAGCTCGCCCACACATAGAAATACACACTCTCCTACAAGTGTGTGTGTGTGTGTGTGCGTATGTGTGTGTGTTCCTAACAGCAGGAGCTGTCCCTGGGCTTAGTGACTAGCATTTCAGAGCATCAGTGAACAAGTGCATGAATAGTTGAATTTAAAAAAATAATAATTCTAACTTCCTGGAGAAAAATCTATATAGAATACAGATTCTCTCTCTTTTTTCTTATCCATCTCCGCCTCACTTGTACTGTGGTTCACATTGGTTGCCACAGCAACATGGCACATACTCCACAAAAATGATCATCAATAGATTTGGACTTGAGAATGGCACAGTGTCACTCTAAAACATTTTATGTGAGTGCGTGGAGGTGGGTTGGTTTGTGTGTGCATGTGCGTGCGTGCGTGTGTGTGTGTGTGTGTGTGTGTGTGTGTGTGTGTGTGCCTGTGTTTTAAAGAAATCATGTGACAAATTGAAAGTCATTTCAGTGATGCAAACTGTATCGAACATACATACTGTACATACATACATACATACATACATACATACATACATACATACATACATACATACATACATACGTATATTTACACACACAGGTCAAGACCTTCAGATTTCACTTCAAACATGAGAAAGATAATGTGTGATCTCTGTAACTTTTCTGTGGCATGGGTGTTGGTACCAGAAGACTTGGTGTGAGTATTTCATAAACTGCTGATCTCATAGGATTTTCACACTCAACAGTCTCTAGAGTTTACACAGAACTGTACAAAAAACAAAATACTCAGTGAGGGACAGTTCTGTGGGTAGAAATGCCTTGTTGTAAAGAGATTGGTTCAAGCTCCCTGGAAGGATACAGTAACTTAAATTGTTATTCTATATATATCCAATACAGTATATTCTATATATTCAGCCAAGAACTGGAGGACTGCAGCATATTCACTTCAGTACAAATAACAAATCTGTCATTTAAAAAGCATGAACTCTGACCATTCATTTCAACCCAAGTGAATAAATGTGTTGTACCAGTCCTTCACTTAGTCATAGAACCATGGTTTTATACATGACCTTCTGTTCTACTACCTTGCAGTCAGTATCATTCAAGACAAATTGAGTATGCATAACAAAGCTTTTACAAGAGTTCATAAAATGCCCTAAGAGTTCACCCTAGACAATACCAGATCACATTGCTGATTTTATTCTTTACTGAGGACAATAGTCACTCAAACTCACCCCAGAGCATATGGTCTGCCTGTCTGTGAGCACCATGTCACTGCAAATGTGTGAGCACAGAAGGTAGCCATAGCTCACATCAAGTAATATTTATCAGAAAAAGCATCTTCAGTGAAAAAAAAGAAACCATTTATTTCTTGATGGCAGATGAAAGCAACTAAAAGTAACCTTAAGCCTTCTGTCTATATTCAGACAGAAGGAGGTGATGATCTATTGAGGGGGTCTTCATAATAATATCATAACACCAAAATAGGATGCACACTTCATAGTTTTTTGGAGAACAAGTAAGGATTAAGCAAGTAGAAACAGATGTGAGTCCCAATTGGTTTGTGTTTAAACCAACAAAACATAACTGCATTCCACTGCTATGCCTCTTATTGACTCAAGTGCTGAAAACAGAGTTTCTATACACAATAATCTCATTACGGAACAGATTATATTTTGGCTGTAATCAGTGAGCTTTCAGGATCAGAGATTCATTATTCTATACCCCTGATGAAGCCATGAAAGTCTCTTCCAGAGGTGCTGATGTCCTCCTACTGCATTTCTTTGTAAGTGTTGACTATTTTCAGGTCATATGAGTTTTAGAGCTTCATCTTCAATGAAACGGGTACCTTGCAGAATCGTCTATCTACCAATTGGGTGTATCCATGGATTAATATTTTCACCATTTTATCTTTTAACCCGCAGCACATTTCCTGCTGCTTCTAAGCTATACTCCTGCATTGCCATAGCACTCTTCACCCGCCATGGCTTATCTAAGAGATGCTTAGAAACAGCGGAGAGAACATCAGGGTCTGTCTCTATAAGCTCCTCTCAGCTTGACTCTTCATCCAACTATTGCAATGTTGAAAATGGCTTTGTGTAAGCTATGTGTTACCTACGAGAAAGCTATCTATAAGCTATGAGCTATCTCACAAGCTATGAGAAAATCTATTAACTGCTATCCATTGCCTTGTTCTTTATCTACCTGCTGCATTGTTGATTATAGGAATTATTAAAGAAGTATAAGTGCCCACTCTTCTGTGTCCAGGGAGCTTAACTGCCCCTTTTGAACCCTGCTGCACCAATACACCAAAGGTGCTTTTTTTTTTCATTTTAGAGAACTGAGCAGCAGGTCTGCTGTCTATGCCACTCTCTGCTGCAACAATGCAAAGTCAGTGAAAGGTAAGTGGTAGATGTTCTCATAGCCTGTGAGCTTTACACATAACTATCTGCATTATGTTTCAGTCTGTTGAAGATACTCCACTCACAATCAGTTTGGGTATTAGTCATGGCTCTGTCTGTTTTCTTTCATTTAGTCAGCCTGAAATTATGAAATTAGTTACACTCCTAGCTCTGCATCAACAGCTCCCACACTGTCACATGCAGATCTCTCTCAAACTCTAGGCTATGTATTATGTGAGAAAAGGCATTACTACCACCAATTCAACCACAGCACAGCACAGAATGACAAATCATAGAATCGGGCAATTGAGAAAGACTGGGTATTTTGGTCCAGGCTTGTGTAATATAAAGTGATGCTTAGTGTATCACTGCAATGCTTAGCCACTTCTGATACAAGGAGGATGCCATACCTGTCCTCACTTTGACATGGCTGGTCACCCAGCAACAGTTCACGGAAACGGGCACGACCTTGGAGGGGTGGGACATCATGTTCACCAGTGGCCATCTTCAGTCCCTGAACATTGAGCACAACCCCACTGAGCATTTGGGAGCAGTCAGAAGTCACCCTGAGAGGAGGAGCAAACAGGAAACAGGATATGAGGAACATTAAATAGAGAAGAAAGAAAAAAGGCAGACGTTTTTTGACAAATTACAGGAAATGTGAGTTAGGTGCGAAATGGAAATGGTCATGAAAACAGAGGAGAAAAAAAATTTACACTGTTCCCAGGTGATCATGCACACCGAGTGCTATTTTAAACTGTTTGACATAGCATGGCCAATGTGCTGCATAATTGAAGTTAATAGATGCCATGGCAAACTGAATGAATTTATTATAAATCTTTCATCCTCTAGAAAACTCATACAAGATCTTTAAACAATGTTTCCCTCAAATGTGATGTCAATCTTTCATCAGCTGAGGCATTTGTTTATGGCTTACAGCTATGCACAGACAGATCAAACTTCTGAGTAAAGTATGTTCATTTATGTCCTTCATATTTGATTGGGGCTCACAAATTACTGTGTCAATGCGACGCAGGGTGGAGGCGATCAGCTTGTGGCACTGCTGAGGTGTAATGTAATCAGTAATCAGCATCAGGTAATCAGCATCTCCATAATGCTTGTCAGCAGACAGAAGCATGAAGCGCTCTAAAATCTCTTGGTAGAAGCCTGCATTGACTTTGGACTTAATAAAAAACAGTGGAATAACACCAGCAGATTACACGGCACCACAAAACATCATTGAGTATAGACACTTCACACTGGACTTCAAGCACCTTGGATTCTGTGCCTCTCCTCTATTTCGCAAGATTCTGGGACTTTGATTTCCAAATGAAATGCAAAATTTACTTTCATATGAAAAGAGGACTTTGGACCACTGAGTAATGCTTCAGTTCTGAGTCCAGGTAAGATGCTTCTGACATTGTTTCCTGTTCAGCAGAGACTTGACACTAGGAATGCGACACTTGTCGCCCATTTGCTGGACACAACTGTGTGTTTTGGCTCTTAAAACACTGACTCCAGCCTCAGTCCACTCCTTGTGAAGATCCCCCACATTCTTGAATCGATGGCAATCTTCTCGAGGCTACAGTCATCCCTGTTAATTGTGCAACTTTTCCTACCACGCTTAACTCCCATCATTCCAGCAAACTTTTCATGAATGTGTTTTGATACAGCACTCTATGAACAGCCATCCCTTTCAGCAATGATCCTCTGTGGCTTACCTTCCTTATGGAGGGTGTTAATGAGTGTCTTCTGGAAAAACCGTCAAGTCAGCAGTCTTCCCCATGGTTGTGGAAGTGTACACTGAACCTGACTGTCAGATTTGTGGTATCTATACTGCATAAAAAGTGATTTTCTCAAAATGGAAATGAACTATTCTAATGTTTAGAGATACACTTTTTCGATATTTTTGAGCTGTAGGACACAATTATCAAAATTAAAATGAAAAAATGTTTGGAAAAGTTTTAGTTTGCATTTATTGAGTCTAGAATATATACACTTTTTCTTTTCTGAAGTAACTTGCAAAAAATATTGAACTTTTCCATAATGTAATTTTTTAAGACGTACCTGTATATAAGCCGGTTTGGAGAAAGCAAGCTAGCAGATAAAGATAATGTTATTTTACTTTCAGGGGGCAGGGATTTGAACATTGCAGCATTCTTTTTATTTTATTCAAGGGCACATTTTACCTTAACCTCTTTCAATTAAAGAAAAACCCTGGTTTGTGTACAGAAACACGCAAACCAGTTGAGCTGCTGGTCTCAAGGTTGAAAATTAAGATGCACATAAGTATCCTGCCATTAAAAACACACAGCTGTAGATACTCAATCATTATTTGTTCATTCTCACAAAAACGTTCCCTGCTCCCATGTATCATTCAGCTGTCTAGTTCATTAGTCAGGGCACTGGTCAGGGACTTGCACATATTAAGGGCTTTCTATATCACAAAATCTTTAGGGGCCACTGGAATGTTTGTTCCCTAAAAAACCACAATGCACCACAAACACCAGGGAGCAATGGTGCTCATTATGTTACCTTACTGGATATGGTGTCATATTTTCTGTAGTGTTTTAGCTTGAAAAATTTAAGATGAAAACTTCATCTACAACTGTAAATAACTTGTTATCATTATCATTGTTGTATCTCTCAAGTGATTACTTATGTTAGCAATATTTGTCTTTAACTTACATTCTGTAAACGGTTTGTTAGAGTCTTTAGTCTTTAATGATTTTTCTAAAAATCCACCTACTAGACTACAATTCTGCTTGGACTTACATGACAGAAATGTGTGTGATTAAAATAAGAAATATAACTATTTTATATGTCTGGGGTTTTGCTGAGGAGAAATTAGATCACTGGAAACTGAGTCATCAGTTTCCTAATGTGTAGTGAAGCAGAGGCACCAGCATATGTCTAAATATTTGTACTATAATCTTCTTCCTGCTTGATTTGTTGCTTTGTCAGTCACTGAACCTAATCCAGATCCCACTCCAGCTCAGTCGTACAACTCGAACATTCTTCTGAATGCTATTTGTGTGAAGGGTTTTACCATCCGGTTTGCTAGCAATGGGTTAATGGGTTCCACAATTGCAATAGTGGTATTCTTACAGTGGTGCCTAACATTAACTGTAATAATGTTCATTAGTGCTATAATAACACTAACAAAGCCACTTTCATACGTGCATACGTAACCATGACGGCATAAACATACCTATTTTATACAGATCTCAAATAGAGAATACCTTATATAATATATACAGGAACAACAGCTAAAGAAACTTGAAGGACGTGCTGTCTCACCGTCACACTGAGCTGCAGTATTTCATCAGGGAAATGTTTCATAACACCAAATGCAAATAAGCCATTTAGAGCATTATTCTCTGATTAATTTCCCTGTTTTGACCTTTTTGAATTATTTCATTTTGATCCTGTTTTGCATATGTTGTTCTTTTTGTTTGCTCGATTTGTGATCAGTGTACTATAAACAGCAAGCATTCTTTTGATTAATAAGCAAAATTGTATAATGACATACTTCAGTCAATAGGAGGTTAATTAATAAAATAAATAAAATACTTATAAGCTTAGAATTAATTAGCTAGTAACACAGAGGTCAATGGAACATCTGCCTAAAAAAAGATATACGGATATATTGTATTTATACACAGGCTGGGTCATTTACATGGTCTTGTACTCAAAATATTTTTTTTTTATAACATGGGCTACAGACTGAACTGAGTTTTGTTGCAGCTGCTATAGAGATATATTTTATCCAGCTTCTTTTCAGTTTCTTTCCCCAGTTTTTGTTTTAAATATATAATAACTGATAAAGACAGCAAAGAATCTAGCTAAAATATATATCATCAAATGAGATGAGATAACAAAAAAAAGGCAAGAACCTGCTTTATTCTGGTCACTGTGGATATGCGGTAACCCTGAGTGTGAGGTGGGAGTCCACCCTGGATGTCAGTATCTTACAAAGGCACCATTCAGACACATACTGTATTTGCACAAAATTTAGCATTGTCATTCCATCTACTGACAGAACCAAGATGGGAGGAAACTGGGGAACCCAGAGAAGATCCATGCAGAACATCCAAAACACCATACTGACAGTAACCTAAGTACCCTGGAACTGTAAGTTGGAAACATCACCTGCTGCATGTATTTACTAATACACGTATCCATTTCCTATAATAATCGTATAGCCTTCAGTGTTCTTCACATGATATATAATAAACGAGTCTATCTAGTAATAGATAACAGTTGCAGTAAATGGATTTTTTATTCTTGTTTAAATGCATTCATTGGATCTCGCAAACAAAGGGGTGAAAAAAAAATTGCGGAACCTGAAATAACTTACAGCAGGTGCGGTTCTAGGATTTCATCTTTAGGGGGTTTTAGCCCTCAGTGAGAATTTAAAACAAGAAGAGTTTTATATTATATATTATATGACTACATAGTAAGCCAAAAGTTATGGTATTATTTAAAATGGCAAAAATGGACACCAAAATTTTATGCATGATGTAATGATGCCAGTCTTGAATCAAATCAGTTCATGTATGTGTGCATTCTCTACAAACAGTGTGTCCAATGAATGCAGTCATTAATAAAAAAAAAATCACAAGACAAAGACCAAATCAATAATTGTTATTTTTATTTAGTATTGAATCAATTGATTGCTTTAATATTTTATTTGTGCTATCAACTCTGGTAATAAGAATAGTGAAATTTAACTGCTTTTGGTTGCAGTCTTTGCGGTTTTCCGCCGATTAACGTTATAGATAAATGCCTCCAGCTCTGACTGACTCTGAGCTTCTCCGTTCAAATAAAGCAGACAGCTGATGACACACATTTGAAAGACTGCACCGCACGCGCGTAAAAGCAAAGTAAAAAATATCGCTCTTGGATCAAACTAATAAATAATTTTCTTTCCCATCGACGACATTTCCTGCATTTTAACGTAATTTTATTGTTTATTTATGAAAGTAAAAATTATACTTTTAGTTTTAGGGTGGCTGAGATCACAGACAGGGGGCTGGAGCCACCCTACAAAAGGTGCCTTACAGTGAAATTTTGTGAAATAAATCATGTGAGTGAGGAAAGAGAAAGGATGTCAAGACAAGTTAAGCATCATATGTACAGGGATGTTTGCTGTCTAGATATAAACACACACACACACACACACACACACACACACACACACACACACACACACACACACACACACACACAGAGCAGCAGCGACTTTTCCCTAATTGCAAAAATGTTTGGACTCTTACTACTAAAAACTACTAAATATGTCTCACACTATCAAAACGTTAAGGAAAAGATCAAATCTTACTGAATAATCATCAAACAATTTACTTCCATTAGAACACACTGACGTCACTGCCACATCTATACAATACTTTAGATCATGTGTTTTTTAAAGCACATATACATGCATGAGTGCATAAATATTTTTCATAAATATGTGATATATATATATATATTTTTTTTTTAAATGACTTGGTCACAGATGGTGCCGAGGGCAGGGTGTAAGTGGGGTCGTGGAACGCGCGGTACCTTGGTGTCGGTGCGTCTCGTGCTGCGCGCCCGTCGTCGTCCACGAAAGTGCGGTTGGTGTAGCACGCGCCACGCATGACCGACTCCCCCGGGCTGCGTCCGTCTGCGGTTAGCGCACGCGGCATAAAGAGCGTCTCCTCGCGAGACGGCGACTCTTCCACGCGAGATGCAAATAATCCTACATCACCTTTACCTTGATGTGGGGACACTTCGGTACAAACCGGCTAATTCTAGAATTTTTTTTTAATTACACAAACAACAAATTAATAATAGTTCATTCTACGTGAATTCCTTTTAACTTGCTGATCATAAACCACCAGCACATACGCTGTCAAATCCCAAATAGTTCTACACCTCATATAAACCAAACTCTATTTCAGTGCACTATTTCAGGTTAAATCTGCGCTATTAATTAGAGACACAGCGCCATCTAGCGGACAATCTACTCTAATGGGTTCTTTCAGCTAACAACATATCATTACATAAGAAAAGTATGAAACTAAGAAAAAAAGTGGGCAGTTTTTACTTAAAATTGATGTGTTTCTAAATCGAGTCATATACAATGCACGTTTATTATATCTTTATAAATCCTATGATTTTTCTGTATATTATACCAATATACAGTATATACCCTGTATACATATATGCGCTTATACATCCCACTGAACTCAGTTATACACTCACCATGAAGCTGAATCACAGATGTCTCTCTACTGGCTTTATAGTGTTCTAAATAGGGGATCTGAGTCATTATTACATATCACATCTAAAATATACAGGGAAAAGGAAACCAGTGAGTCAGCTTGCAGGCGTTTTTAAATCTACATTCTTCTCAGGAGAGAGTTAAATGTTAAACTTAATAATTATTTTTAATGAAAATAATTTGCAATGGGAATGTCAGAACTTGGAACTAATAACGTTTTCTGAATCATTTAAGTTGCATTTTTTTATATTTGAATTTCTTTCCATTGGTTCAGCAGATGACGCAAGTTCGATACCTGTGCACATAAATACTCACCCACGCAATGTACTAAACTGTACTTACTTTGACATTGTGTCGCTCCAGCTCTTTGGGTTGTGATATTACTCTCTCTCTCTCTCTCTCTCTCTCTCTCTCTCTCTCTCTCTCTCTCTCTCTCTCTCTCTCTCTCTCTCTCTCTCCTTCTGAACACATTCATACGCACAAACCTCAAGACTGGCTTCTACTTGATGATAAATGACTGATAAATGGATTCTTGGGGGGAAATGATGTCTGCATTTTGCCAATACCAACACACTGACCTCACACACACACACACACACACACACACACACACACACACACACACACACACACACACACACACACACACACACACACATATTGGTACAGGTGGTTTATTGGGAATTTTTTCCCAAATAACACACCTTTCCCTTTGTCTCACACACACACACACACACACACACACACACACACACACACACACACACACACACACACACACACACACACACACACACACACACACAAACACACGGTTTCTGTTAAAGAACTTGGAGATAAAACATGTTGCAGATTCCAGGGTCATAAAACCAAGTGTCATTGTTCCACATAGCAAGAGAAATTCTTCACAATCATATCGTTTTTATTGTTATAAAGTTACAGCAAACCAAATATTATCAAATATTATACATTATAAAGCTGTCAAGTAGTAAAAATATCTAGAAACAAAATTTAATAATCTTATATTTGGTATTAGAATAGAAAATTCTGCATCACTTTGACTCCTGTTTAGTGAACAGAACTGTGTTTCTAGACATACCCAAATTCTAGTTGAATGTATTTTCCTTGGTTCTCATGGCCTTCAGCTTTGTCTGTGTAGTCGTGGTTGAGAGAGCACAGACCAAAACACACATTTCAAAACATTTTGTCACAACTGGTTCACAAATGCATTTTGCAGAGAGATCCATATAAAATTAAGTGTAAAAAAGTAACCGTAATAATAAAAACCTTCTTTATCATTCAAGATTTTTCTGCAGAAACAGAAAGTTTTCTCAATGCTCGATGGTCACTGGCTTAATCTTGTGCTTGATTATTGTATGTGTGTGGAGTCTCTGCATTTTCTTCTATTCCTCACACCTCTCAGTAAAGCCTGTAGGTGGATTTATACATTAGATTGAATTTAGATGTGAAAAGATCTATGATTGTTTACATGCATTGTGCACTCAGATGGACTGGCATTACATTCAGAATGTATTACTATTTCTGCAGTGAAATCTGTATTGTTCCCAGGGTGGGACCCCAAATCCACCGTATTCGTAACCAAAAGTGGTTACTCTGAATGAATGAATGAAAGGAAGGAAGGAACTAATGGATGAACAAACAAACAAATGAATGTTGGACATTTTATTAATTCAAGTCTGGTGATGCCTTGGAATAGTGTTAAATATAAATATGTAGTAAAATAGTAAAATGCTTAATAAACTGCTAGCGTTTAAGAATTACCCTTAATTATACCCTTAACTGTTCCACATAATTATATATTTGCAGTACAAATCATAATGTAAATTATACAAAATACATTGCATATGCTGAGCTAACTGTATGTAAGCCTAATTAAAATACATTATGATTGCCCTAACTGAGCTGATCTGCCGTTAACTTGGATGTATTATATCTTCATTAATACATTAATGACTTAGAGCAGCCTGTCTCTATCCAGAAAGGTATAGTGTAACCTGTCTGGTGTTAGCTTACATGGAAACAGAGCTCAGGTGACTGCTGTATATGTCTATGTTCAAGCATACACACACACACACACTAACACAGACACACAAACAGCCCAAGAAGAATAGAACGAAACAGATACAAAGGAGAAAGTATTTCTTCATGGGACATCATGCGGGTAAGAAAGCCTTATACAAGTTCATTTGATCCCAATAATCCTAGAACTTCCTTGGAGCAATCTTCCCACACTCTTGGGAAGATGAGTATTTTTTTTTTATGAGTATTCTACTCTTTTTTTCCTTTCTGAATGTTAGGCTTTAACAGAACACAGCTAATAATTATACAAACCTCAAACCTGGCATTCAGTCCAGTCGGTCTGTATTGAGTCCGATATATTAGCAATATAGCAAAGTATTATTTTTCAACAGTATATAGCATTATTTTAATACAAATTAGGCTCATAAAGATGTACTAATTATGTACTAGATGTACTAAGTTGTTTAAAAGCTTGAGTAGTCTGGTCCTTCTCACATTTCTAGTACATTCACATTCATACCTGACTATTTCCTGTAAAGAAAATTGTGTTGCAATATTCACTATCCAGCAGACTGTGACATCTTATTTTTTTCTCTTCCTTTTGATTTTCTGTCATCTTTAGATCTAACTCTTTTAGTTTTCTTTCATGATCTATAAATAATTTATAAATATATACATTAATAAGTTATTTCTTTCTGTTCAGTTCTGTGTGTTCAGGTTGCAAACCCATCAGTGGTGTTTTCTGCTCTGCAATGTTGTGCTGTTCCATGCGCTTTTATTTGGTGGTGACATTGTGGAAGAGTTCCTACTCCAGTCTTCTCCAGCTGCTTATACTGACCGTGCTGTACTTGAACTCCGTGAGCGTGCACGCAAACTGGACCTGAGCGATACCCTGCCCAACTCCTCGCAGATTTACCCTATTGGCTCCAAGCCCTGCCTTCAACACCAAGATCTACTTCTTCTCACTATTGTGTTTAGTGATCCAGATAATGCCAGCCAGAGAGACGCAATCAGAAACTCCTGGGGTAACCAGACAGTGGTGCAGGATGTGGCAGTACGGACGCTGTTCTTTTTAAACCCATCCACCGTGAAGACAGAACATCAAAAGTTGTGGGAAGAGTCTGGCCGGCGTGGTGACGTTGTACAGTGTGAAGGGTCTTTGTCACGAAATCACTGGGGTCAGGTGAAACTAGCTCTGCATTGGGTTCTGCTTTTCTGTCCTCAGGCCAGATTTGTTGTTCTGACAGATGATTCGGTTTTTTTAAATGTTGCTGCACTCAGCATGTACCTGCTAACACTCCGTACCCACCCCGAAGATCTGTACCTGGGCAGGGTCATTCATCATGCCTCACCTGAACGAAATTATAACAAACCTCACTATATCTCCTTCCATCTCTATCCAGACCGGAATTTCCCTGATTACTGCTCTGGACCTGCCTTCCTGATGTCTCAGGATGTAGTGCGTAAAGTTTATGTGGCCTCTAAGGATGTAGACCTAGCTCTCCCTTCAGATGTCTTGATTGGTCTGTGTGCAAGAGCAGCGGGCATTGTGGCTACTCACAGTGCGCGCTTTTCTGGAGAACGACATGTGCGCTACAACCCTTGCTGCTATAACTTCCTGTTCAGCTCAGCCACAGTGGATGCAGAGCTGATGAGCATAGCCTGGAAGGATTTGGACAAGGGAAAAGGGCGGCAATGTAGCATGTTTGAAACCTATTATAGTTTGGTAGTATGCAAGGCCATGACTTACCTAAACAGTGTCAACTTTCTCAGTGGAAACAACACAAAATAATATATATGCACAAACATATAACATTTTAAAATAGCTAAACTTAAATCAGAAGTGGAAAAAAGTAGCAAACAAAAGTACTTCAATTTTTGACAAGTGATCATAGATGAATATGACTGAATGCAATGAGATAAAAAAAATCATACGTTAAATACATTATTGTTCTATGACATTTTATTCTGCGATTAAAAACTGAGAAGATTGCGATTAAACAGAATATGGTATTTAATTGTGTGTGCATGTTCAAAGTTTTTGTTTATATAAATACATTATATGGCCATTATATGTGGACACCTGTTCATCACACCATATGTGCTTTGTGAACATCACATTCAAGATAGAGTCCCTCGTTTGTTGTTATAATCTCCATTCTTCTAGGATATCTAACCACTGGAGGATGGAGCATCTGTGGGGATTTTCCCATTCAGCCACAAGAGCTTTAGTGAGATCAGTTCTTCCAGTCATAGACTTTGTTTTGTACACAAGGGCATTGTCATGCTGGAAATGGTTTGAGCCTCATAGTGAAGGGTTACATCCTATACAACGGTGTCTGTAGGAACCTATAGGAATTGCCCAATATATTGGTGTGATCACTAGGTGTCAACAAGTTATTGGCCATATAGCATACCTACATTATTAACCTTTTGTTTTTCTTTGTGCAACAGCTTCATAATCTATTGCAGTTGTGAGTATATAAAAAGTAAAAAAAAACACAAAACTTTTTAATAAATTCTATTTAACCCAGATACCTTCTTGTGTGCCTTTATACCTTATGCTGAGAACTTTCAAAATGGTCATGACCTGATGCAAATTTTGCAATAAATACCACTGTCATACAGCCATTTTTCCCCATTATTTTTCCATATTGGAACACACATACACCTGTTCTAGCTATTAAACTATTCTAGCTATTAAGCTATTATTGAGCTATTGTAACAGCTTGAGCTAGACTGTTACAGAGCTTACTATTATTGAGCTATTGTAACAGCTTGAGCTAGACTGTCTGTGCTAGAACTAACAAATCCTTCAAAGCTGATGATGGTGTGAGTGTATTTCCTATATATTGCAAGTGATTTTCTTTAGAAATGCTATGTAACTCAGCTTTGCTTAGATTTTAACTCTACCATTGCCTTAGCAAAAGTCTTATTAATTATCAATCATTGTGCTTTTCATCAAAGTTATCATCAAATTGAGTAAGCAGCACTCTTTTTTAAGGTTATATCCTTTAAATATCTCCCATCTTCTGTCATCTAGCTGACCAGCAATATCACTCCATTCCACTAGCATGGCTAAGTTCTCAGGGCTCTGAAGACAGGCAATGACAGATAGTGATCATTGCCTGTTTTGAAGACAGTCAAGCGTGACATCTCCAAACCCCCAAAAAATTATGGGGGAGAATGTTGTGTTTGGTAAGGATCGCTGACCGCAATTTAACCAAATACAAAGTATTCGTTTAATTTCCATTTATTAATTTGTGTGTGTGTGTGCGTGCGTGCGCGTGAGAGAGAGAGAGAGAGAGAGAGAGAGAGAGAGAGAGAGAGAGAGAGAGAGAGAGAGAGAGAGAGAGAGAAATACTATTGATGAAGTGTGTGTGGGTGTGTGTGTGTGTGTGTGTGTGAGAGAGAGAGAGAGAGAGAGAGAGAGAGAGAGAGAGAGAGAGGAGAGAGAGAAATACTATTGATGAAGTGTGTGTGTGTGTGTGGGTGTGGGGAGAGATTATGACCGGTGTTGTTTGTTGCTTTTTGGACTGCTTTATCATTTGTAATGTTGCTCTCGTTAAAAACAGTTCGGCTCAAGCTCAGACATTTTTAGGGTCACGATTGTTTCGTGTTTCGATTGTTTCGAGATTTTGTTCAAACAAAAATTCGAAAATACCCTCTCTAATGAATGTTTTTTTTGTTTGTTTGTTTTTTGTTTGTTTGTTTGTTTGTTTGTTTGTTTTTTGCGTTAAATCTTACCCAGATAGTGTTATTTTCTGATTGGCTATTGTGCAGCCTCATTTTTTTGGTTGGCTGATAAGTGTCAGGCTCGACTAAGCGGTGCGGACTGATACATTTTGGCCCCTGCGGCATATTAAATATATGATAATAAATAGTCAAAAAGTTTTTCTGCGTGAGAAATACGATGTGTGGCGAGAGAGCGTGACAAAAGATCAAAATGAGTGAATGTCACTCTCAATGCGTGATCACTTGACAGCCCTGAGTTCTCTTCTTGAAACCATAGCCTGTATTTTCAGTACTGATCCTAGACATGTTAAGTCACAATACCAGGACTTGAGTCACTTTTCACTTCATTCAGCTTTCATTCACCCCACTGGGTTGCTCCTGCTTCCTCCAATTTCCGTGCCATTAACCATCTAGCAGGGATCTGGCTATATACTACTAGCACTCTAGGGTTCAAGATATTTTTCCCTTAATATAATGGACTCTTTGTTCTTTCACAATAAACTGACTGGGTAAATGAGCCAAGACACTCTCACGCAGCAATTGTTAGAATCCCCTGGAAGCAGTTGTCACATACAAAGAGCTGTACAGTGCATAATTTCTGAGGTGAAAGTCTCCATTGCAAGTCATATAAGGTGACTTATAGGACTTATAAGGTGCACAACAGTGCAGGACTACTGTATGCATTGCAGAGACAATAAATAATTTAGCCATGACTCTCAAAGTATAGTAAGTAAGCAAGCGTTTATTAATCAAGATGGAATGTATGAAGGTGTGGTCTTTGTAGACAGACCTGCTATGTGGCCGCTGTTACTCCTGCTGCTAAGTGAGTGCTGAGAGTGCCCATGGTAGCTGTTGATACAGAGATATGAAACATATGCAAACACCACCTCCCCACTCAGTTCCTTTGCTGTGCTACAAAAAATGTCCTACAAAGATGGGGTAGCTTGGTGATAAGCTATAGTGAGGGCATTTATGAGAGCTACAGAAAGCTAGTGGAGGCATCAATGCAATGTGGTATGTTAGAGAACTTGAGGAAGTTGAAAGCACGTCATGCAGCTGCACTATGAATTAATGGAAAAATGAGGATAGAAAAATCCAGTCTCAAAATGACAAAAAACTGGTCAAGCATCTGAGAAGGGATTCGATGCACAAATGCCTGGATAGTGATCTTGACTAAGTGATATGAGATGAAAAAGATAGTTGGTTGGCAAAACCCAAACAAAAGTTGTGTGCAGTGACAGATGGTGAGATCTAAGAGTTGAGCATTCGTGCCAATCATGAATATCTAAGGGAGAAAAGGTCCAGTCTAAGATTTTAAGTAATGTTTAGATGGAACTGGTAACTACTGTATCTAAAGGTCTCTTTTAACATGAAGTGGAAACATCACAAAATCTAAACCCTGCACATAGGTCACAATCCCATTCTCAGATTGTTTGTATTTTCCATGAAAGAAAAATAAAGAGGCTTATCAAAACAGAGGCTGGTCCACTGGATGGTGGTCATCATCACCTGTAGCTGAGCTGGCTGTCTAGATCTAGAAGTATATAGCTCATATACTCTGTAACCAGAGAAACACCTGACATTCATTCTAAAATGTGAATTATGAACAAGTAAATATTTATTAATGTTCTTAAACAGGCATAAAACATATAACATGTTAACACACGAATGAATCAAGTAAGGTGTCAGGTTTACTTTTGAAATTCACACTGCCTTCACTTCTAGACTTCAAAATTATGAAGCTCGTTCAGCTTTATACACACACACACACACACACACACACATACATATATATATATATATATATATATATATATATATATATATATATATATATAATCTTTACTACACTTTGGTAGATAATAATATAACCTTTCAGATAAAGTTACAGTAAATGTATTACATTAGGATATAACATCATAAGAATATTACAAATCAATTGAAACACTGTAGTGAGATATTATATACCTTATAATACACATCTCAGTAGAAAAGATTATCACAAATTGTTTTAAATATTTCAAAACACTAAAACATTAAATTAATAAACTCAGCTTTTCCTCACCCCATTGTATATAATTACAGACAGTAGACTCTTTTTTTTTGTTTTGTTTTTTGGAAATTTTTATCTTTTATTATAAAAAGAGCACATACAAAAAGGATAATGTACAAGCTTTTAAAGAAAAGAAAGGAAAAAACAACCAACAAACAAAACAGTTTGGGTTTAGCGATGCAACTTTTTAAAATCATTATTATTAGTAGTAATAAATAAGGTACAAAAATTCCACCAAAAGATAATTTCACGCAGAGCTTTTTACTTGACCAGACATCTAACAGCAGTCTCTTCAGCAGGAGGCGCTATTGCTTTAATATGAATGATAAATATTCTAATTCTATTTTTTTTTCTGCTAGAAGATCTTCTAGTGAAAAAAAATAAAATAAATAATAATAATAATAATAAACACCCACAGCTGGACAGCCTGTGGCACCCCTGTCACTGGCACCTTCTGGATTTTTTTTTCTTATTCAATGCAAGCAGCAGCAAAAAAATTAATCCTCTGAAATATTAGTAGTAGAATATCTGTGCTTTTTATTTTAATTGTACATTTCTACTTCTGTTGTGTAATATATTCAAACCTGAGTAAAACATGCAGTTTTAAAAAACAAAAATCATTTGTGCTTTTAATGTTAATCCTGACCCTGCACTACAGAATGCTGATGTCCTCTGGCAGATGAAGAGTAAGAGAAAGAGAAAGGAGCTGTCAGAAAGGAGAGAGGTGTAGAATAGAGTATAAAAGATAAAGCATTGACAGGTAAAAACAGTGCAAGGAGGGACGAAGGGACGAAAGGACAAAAGAGAGAAATAGGAAGACAAAGAGCTAGAGCGAAAACAATATTATATATATATATATATATATATATATATATATATATATATATATATATATATATATATATAGAGAGAGAGAGAGAGAGAGAGAGAGAGAGAGAGTCAGACAGGGGGACAGGGGGGACAGGGGGGACAGGGGGGAGGGGGGGGAGGAGAGGGAGAGACAGAGAGATAATGGAGATTGCCAGAGTGGTAGGAAATATGCCAGTGAGAGGGTGGCCCCGATAAAACTAAAGAGTGCAAACAGGACAGTGACTCAAACCCAGAGCACTCGCACTCCGCCACCGCATTCGGGCAATCAGCAAGCGGAATGTCAGTGAGGTCACAGCACCAAGGAAGAAACACGCACAAACACGACCACCCGCATGCGAAAAGCATTCCTGCAAAACCAACTCAAACATGAGGTAAGAGTCTTACTCCATTTTTGTGTTTTCTCTAAATAAATAAAATATGATTCAAATCACAAAATATGACCCAAAAAAAACTATACAAAATTAAATATGTACCCACAATATCTACAGTTAGTAATAAATTATGATTGTTAAATACTTAAGGCATTTCAACGGACAAAACCCTGTGTAAACTATCAACACGAGCCAACATCCACTAATCAGCACACAGGAAGCAGGGCTGGAGAGGAAGAGATCCAGTTCAATTGAACACTTCCTTGGCAACAAATAAAAATTAGTTTTGGGAAGCACTTTTGTAAACATAAATTAAAATAAAAGCAATAATAATAATAATAATAATAATAATAATAATAATAATAATAATAATAAAATGAAAAAGAGGAAGATTAGTGTTGCAGCCATAGAGAATGGTCTGGACACTAATATGGCATGAATAATATCTCTGTCATGGGTCTGTCTGGGTTAAGCTTTAGAGACAGGCTTGAATTTTTCGTTGAATTGAAACGTTTGCAGTTACAGGATTCTGCTTTTGTATTATTTGTATTTGTCAGTGAAACCCTGGCAAAAAAAATTATAAATTCATCTTCAGTAACTATTTTATCCTGTTTAGTGTCACACCAGTCAGAATGTTTGGGAAAGTGGGAGCTAAGCATGACCCATCAGAAATCAAAAGAGGGGAGAACGTGTGACACTCCACAGAATAATCAGAAGTCAGATTCAAACAGAGGGCCATGGAGTTGTTTGAACTCTTTAGCCAAAAGCATTAGATATATATATTTTATATCTGCAGTCTTACAATCATTCATGTACCATGACAATTTGTCTAAATGCAAATGTTAAAAGTTCAAAGATAAAGCAACATAAAAATAAAAGTCTCAGTCCTTGTTTCATCCCCACTGCTTGTGTGCAATTGGTGGATGCTCCTCCATCACAGCACATTCTAAAACAGTTGTTCTAGCAAGACAGCATAGCAACCAACATAGCAACCAGCATAGCGACCAGCATAGCGACCACGAGGGGAGACCCGTCACACACACAAAAAATAAGCACACACAGTTCAATGTACAAGCTCTGCTGCCCCTCCCCTACCCCCACCCCCCAAAACACTGCATGTGTAAATACCAATAATAAATAGTTTAACCATGGCAATAAAGCACCAGAGTGAGGCTGGACGCTTTAGCTACGCTCACATGTGCTTCTTCAGTAGGCATTTTGGGTCAAAGATCATGGCAGGGTTTCACACACGCACACGCACACACACACACACACGCTACATCAGTCTGCTAGTGGTACAGATCATCACAGCTTAAAGGGGCTAATTTACACTCATGCAGAATTATTTTTCACACAGAAACACACACACACACACACACACACTCAGCCCAAACACAGAGGCATGCAGCTACTACATTGGAGAGCCCCACCCCTATCACACCCGCCAATCACAATTTCCCCATGTTTCCTAACTTCCTGAATTGGAAATGTTGTGTGCTGCACCACCCTCTTTTCAATAAATTCTGATAGATGATTCTGTTTGTTTTTTTTTGCTATGATTTCTTTGTTGTTGTTTTTTCTGAAATTTTGGCTTTTCTATAAGCATGTTAGTGCACAGCTAACTAATTTATATGATCCTCCAATTTGAAGCACACACACACAAGGTATGCAGTCTCACACATACGCACTACACTGAAATAGCTGCAGCTTGAAAGAAATATGCACACACCTGCTCTCAAGCAGCAGTTAGGCGTATGTGTGTTGTCTGCAAGCTCTGACTCTTGCAGACCCTGACTAGAGCTTGTACAGTATAACATCTTTCATTAGGGGCATGGCTTTAGAATCACACACACTTACACACACACACACACACACACACACACACACACACACACACACACACACACACACACACACACACACACACACACACACACACAGATGCTACTAATACACACACAGAAAAGATTCTCTTACTATCATCCTTACATTACTCTGTAAAACCTGTGTGTGTTGTATGGCAGAGAACAGTAATAGAGTCTCATTCTTTTAGTACAGTGTATGTATGTATGCATGTATGAGATGCTAATGAAGTCTATGTTTGTGACTGACTTGATGGATTGTGTGTGTGTGTGTGTGTGTGTGTGTGTGTGTGTGTTGTAAATGTAAGGTATACTTCTTAACTGACTCTGTGTCTATAGGCAGAGAATGTAGGCCTCTATGTACACTAGAGAGTGTGTGGGTCTCCATGCTTAGGCTTTTGATGGCATGAGTATAAACAGGTTTTGTGGCTGTGAGTAGAAATCTTTAAACAATTGACACAAGTTGTGTTTTCCTGTGCTCATTTCTGAGCTGTGTTTGTGTGTCTATGTGCTTCAATTCATAAACGTGAACTGAGTCATTGTGTGTATATGTGTTTCAGCTCTCAGGTGTGAGCTGTGTTTGGATGTCCACTCTGCATATGGGACACTTCCTGCTGGTGGCCAGCCACTGATCCACACAGACCTGATGAAAGAGGTGCATGCAGGGTAATCGCCTAAAGAGAGACAGAGAGAGTAGAAATAAAATAATGATGTAGATAGAATTTGTTTTTTACACAAAACAGTAAAGAAGCAAGATGGAATTAAGCGATATAAAGCTGGCACTGTGTAAAAACAGCTATAGAAATTTCAATGCATAGAATTTTCAGTGTTTACCCTCATTAAAAATATTTTCACTCACTAATATATCATTTTGTGCCAATTCTGGCGAGACCATGGGGAGAATCCATATCCACATAATTGTGTCTCAAATCACATGCATACTGCAAAGTGTCATTTTGGACTAATGTTGTTTCAGAAAATTACTTAAAAGTACTGTACATTATTTACTAACTTGCATGGATTCTATTTGATTCCTATCAAAAAGGTGTCCTGATTGAAACAAGGATTAAGTCTTTTTTAATTATACAATATCTTCATGATTTATAACAGTTTTCTTAGATGAAAAAAATGGCTTCATTATTTCAAGAGCTTCGTCATGAATACATCTAAATATACACAAAACCCCTTAAATCATTTTCTGCAAAGCAACAGATTTAGAGTAAAATAGGAAATCTAGTAAATTATGATTATGATGATTGTGATTATTATTATAATACCTAAAAAGAGGTAGTTCAGTGGTTCACATACAATAACCAGAAGAGTTAGTTCAAGACCCAGAGAGTTACTGTTACCCTTGAACAAAGCCTTTAAAAGATGCTCCAAAATAAAGACTTCAGACATTAATTAATTAATTAATTAATTAATTCATTCATTCATTCACTTTAGTCCATAAAGTTTGCCTTCACTCAGAAATAGAAAACTTTCTTTGACATGAGCAGCAGCTGGTTTTCAAAATTGTCTGAGTCAAGCCTCGCTCTTTGGGGACTGAAGTATTCCTGCAGTATTGTGTTGTGTTGTAATTTAACTGGAACAGGTCGCAGGTGGTCTGTTCTATCCCAATTAATGTAAAACCAATTAGCACGGTTGTGTGCAGTTTCATTTGACATTGATTTCATTTGTGAATTTGATTGGATGTCTTAAAAAATTAAAAAACAAATGGTAAACAAGTAACTTAACAGCTGGCATGGGCAAGAGAAAGACAGACAGAAAACTTGGTATATCAGGTTTGTAATGACGAATTAAATGAAAATCTAAGTATCAGAATGTATTGTATAATTCGAACCCTTTATGTTGAAAAAAATCAGTTTTGTCAACTTCAGTGTAAGAGTTAAAAAGTTTGCGTTTCATACCGGACATCTTCACCATCCTCCAGCATTGAGAGACAGATGGTGCATTTTTCGTCCACGTCAGACTCCTCCTCATCATCACACAGCTTCATATCCAATGGCTTCCGCTGTAAACACACAGTAATGTAGTTAGATGACGGACCACATTGGAGGAGTTGGCGATTTACGTATAGTATTTGTTCATTCCTTGTGTGTGTATGTATGTACCTTCTTGTACTTGTGAGGGAAGGTAAACCTCTCAATAGTGGTCTGGATGGCTCCTCGGCTCACGCTGCCCAAGCGATCCTCCAGCTGAAGCAACTCCTAACACACACATTTATCAGCAGGTGCGACTTCAAACGCTGTCATTTAAGCATGAAGCATTTTATATAAGGTGCATGCTTGGGTGCGTTACCTCGTAACTCTCCCGTACAGCAGAAGCATGTCTACTGGGGCTTAAACTCTGCAAAGCCAGTAGGTGCAGCTGGGGATACGGATAATTCCTTACCTCGTGGACAACCTGCACGAACACAGTTAACCAATATGTCACATCTGGGTGGTTTAGTTACTGATCAATACTATAAAGTTGCAACTGTAGGGCCCTTGAGCAAGGCTCTTAATTCACTATGTTCCTGTGGCACTGAATGAAGGTTAACCCTAACTTCCTTACAAGAAAAGAATTTCACTGTACTGTAATGGATATGTCAAGTCAAGAAGCTTTTATTGTCATTTCAACCATATATAGCTGTTGCAGTACACAGTGAAATGAGACAATGTTTCTCCAGGATCGTGGTCCTAGCCACAAAAAGTGCATATGTGACAAATACATTTTTTTTTCTGCTTGGATCTTTTGTTTTTGAGTATATGAATGGATCCACATGAACAGCCTTAAAAGAGCACTTCTTAAAAACAGTTTCTGGCTAAAACTTGTCCACTGTTCATTGGATAATCTCACCTGGATATTGTAGGCATCTCCTTATGAATTGCTTATTTAAATATCAAAGTTATTAAATTTCACAAAATGTTTCACTCATAATGGGTATCCTTTCAACACACACAGTCCTGTCTTTATATTAATTTTTTTACGAAGAATAATTGTTTATTTTTATTCTTAGCCATTGTTTTTACAAATAGTACTTTTAGTAGTCATACTTGCATGCTTTTCTACTCACATTTAACATGTAACACATTACGTACTCACCACTTGTGCAGATGAAGTATTCCGAGGGAAGTGGTGCATTCTGGGAGAGGCTAGGTAGTGCTGGTAGGGTTGTGGAATCTGCTGCAGCGAGTACTGATGGGACAAACCAGCTTCCACGCTCAGATCCCTGACAGAAATGCATCACAGCCATGACAAGAATTAGCGGCAGAATGCACTGATCAGTGCACCTAAACAATCAGTGCTTGAAAGTATATGTATTTGTGGATGTGTTTTATATTTATCTAAAACTCACCAGTCTGTGCCCTCAGCCAGGTATCTGGGCTGTTGTGTGATTGGCTGAGGAATGTGCATGGGTGGTGAATAATCATATCCTGGGCGTAACCGGTGTGTGTTGAGAGGAACGCGCTCTTGTGTGCGTCTGAAGCAAATAAATAAACAAACAAATAAACAAACAAACAAATAAATATTAATAATTTGTGATATATGACCACATTTTTCATGTGTGTTCATGTGCTGGTGCTACTATAAATATGTATACCTAAGCTCCTGTTCTATGTGTGTGTATGTGTAAACCCTTTGTGCCTCTGCACTGCTGTAGCTTTTGTGTAAGGGATGTGTATGGTGGTGTGTGTACCTGCGCTGCAGTAGCTGCTGCTGTATGAGGTATTGCTGCTGTAAGGCCTGAGGTAGGAAAGTGGGTGGGACTTCCTGGTACTGTGGGGCCGCGAGGCCAGTTGGCGGGAATTCAGTAGGAAGTGGTGTAGCCAGGTGGAAATGTCGGCAGGATGTAGCATGGCTGTGTTGGTGCCTGCTGAAATGAGTACCTGCACACAACAACCAGGTTACTGAGTCAGAATAATGGTTCAATGGCCAGTCCTACTGGAGTTCAGCACTAATATGAGAATGGCCAATCAGAGAGCACAGACATGCTCAGAAACTACATGCCCTTAGGATTACCAGATGCTCAAAAGTTTGGTTCATATCATGAACCATATGACACTAGTTACCAGATGTAACAGAAACATAGACATCTGCTGGCCCCTGAGGGCTGGGCTGTGAAACTTTGCTCTAGTGGATTTTGTCAATTGCAAACTGAAGAAAATAAATTACTTTTAAGAAAATGTGTGAAAGTGAATAGAATGATCTCTCAGTGAAACAGTCATTTTAACTGTCACACGATCAAGAGTTGAACAGAGATGAACATAAGACATTATACTCACTATCATTTTCTATTTTAATATTTTTTTTTACTGAATTTTTAGTACTACATGAAAACCTGCTTTCTGCTTGATGCTATAATCTAGGAACTTACATCTGTGATTATTAAAGTGATAGATAGATTTTCTTATTAATCTATCTACGGTTAGGGTCTGTCTGTCTACCTAATATATATTGTTGCTCCTATTATAATTCACAGTTTAAAGCTTAAAGAAAGAAAGATGCAATTTACTTGTGTTTGTTCAAAAATTGAACCTTAAAACCCAAGTTACCAAAAGCCAAGCAGTGAAAAAAACATGGCTGATGAAACTTGAAGTGGACTTTTAAGCCCCACTCACTACCCACTTCTACTATCCTTAATGCCCAAGATAATAGGGTTTGTTTTATTCGTAGCTCCATGTATACACACTGTCAACATTCAGAGAAGAAATAAATCCTACACGCTATTGCAGACAAAATGTCTCATTTGATTTTATCCCTGATGCTGTAACTATAGCACATGCATCTGAATACCAGCGCTTGCTGCATTACATTACAAGACAGGTTTTTAATGGCTTTAACTAGAAGAATTAATTAGTGTTCATGGATGGCTGATAATCATTTCGGAATTAGGGTCACTGACAAACCAGAGAATAATAAAGACCAGTGCAATGCGGTCATTTAACTGCCATGCTACAAGCACAATATTTTGCTTTGCACTAGAAAGAAAATATAGACTCTCATCTGACACAAATGATATATTTACATTCACCAGCAACTTGGTTCTTCTACTACATCAGGATATGGACTAAGGTTGCATAGACTATTCTCTGGAAATTCACATACCTGGTCTTTAATGTACTGAACTAAATAATTACTCAGGTTTCCAGGCACATAAATATGTGGGAATGAGAAATAGCTCTCACTTGGCCAGTGGGCTAGCTAATGATTTTATCATTTATTTAGCCAATATTCTGTAACTGTAACTCCAAGTGTTAGATTTTGAGCTCAGCTGAAACACAACATACTCTGATATGTTAGAGACAGGCGAAGGAAACGTGAGACAGAGTAAGAAAGAACGAAAGAGGAAGGGCCGACAAAGGCCGTGGCTTTGCAGGTGCTAATTAAAGTGACTGTAAGGTTTGTGTAGGATTCGTCCTGTGTATTAAGGTGTGCTGGATTTCAAATGTGAATTTGGCATCTGGCACCAAATTGGTTACAGTACATGGGACAAAGTTGTATTTGACTTTCAGTATTATATCTACTGAATCTATTGTATTAGATCACAACATACTGAATTACCTTTATTTGGTGAATACTGGTTAGAGATGAAGGGCAAATTTCAAAAAAATGATTACAGTTCCAAGGTGTAATGAGGAATATAGCTGCTTTAAGACATTAAACCAATTTCAGATGAAATGCACCTGAAGAACTCATGAAGTTGAGATATATACATTAAAAGTGAACGGTGTGCTACTGAACTCTTTAATAAGTCAAATGAACATGAAAATTTATGTTATAAAATTAGCATTTATAAAAATGTAAATGTTATAAAACTTAAAAATGCATAGGTTTATCGTTATGTACATTTAACATAAATATTGACATTTAATCACTTTTCAAAAAATGACTCTCTTTGTTTAAATCTTTGTTTTAAACCTCTGACGCTAATGTTTACTACATTTAACGAGATGCAGTATACTGCACTATAAATGTGTGTGCAGGGAATCACTCGCTCCATAACGTCAGAAATGCACAAAATAGAACTTACCTGCTTGAACTAAGGAAGTCAGAATGCAATTGTTCGCTGATATACCTTTGTTATATATTATTGTGGTGCATACAGAATTGAGAGGATTTTTACGTTTAAAAAAAGTGGCCAATTTCAGAAAATGGCAATGAGTGATTTTTTTCACAGGCTCATAGTAACTGATAAATATAAGTATAAAGTTTTAACATTCTTTAAAACATTCTTTTGGTATGTTTCACAGTACTGTAGAACAAACATGCATACTTATAGTATATATATATATATATATATATATATATATATATATACTTACATATCTTTAAAAACAATTTAGCCATCTTGACCTCAATATTATGTAGTTCTACCAAATATTCATTCCTTTGGGTAATTTCAATATTTAAAGTTTTTTTGGTATAATATCTGAACAGGTTCTCTCTACAAACTCAGGTTTTATGTGTCTTTATCTGCCAGCCATTAATCATCAGTGATGAACATAAGATAAATGCAACACAAAATTAGCGAATACTCTCCACTTCCTGTTTACACTCTGACAACCTTCATATCTCAGCATGTTTCCATGTTTCAGGTGTAGATGTTGTACATCTGCTTTATAAAAGCATTACTCTTTTTTTTTTTTTTTTTTTTTTTAAAGTACAGTAAGTATACAAAACAGGTAAAGTACTACCCTACTGCACTGACTGGGTTTAAAATGTTCTGGTACACATTTCTAAATTATTATTATAAACAATTTACAATGAAATGTATATGTTACTCATTGTAATCATAATGGTCTTAATAGATTTAAATGTCACTCATTACCTTATACTAGTTTTGTAACCAAAAGAGACTAATACACTGTCACACCTTCTACAGCGCAAAAATTATGTAATAAAGAGTGTCATTGTCTTTGCCCCAATAATTGGTGTATTCATTCAGCTATATATTTGTTCATAGTAAAAGTTCATATAAGGGTTGTGGTGGAGCTGAAGCCTATCCAAAGAAAACAGTAATACACCACAGATTGGATGCTATTCCATCATAGACACACACACACTGCATACCAAACGAAAATAAATGATATGAATGACTTGGTTCAGCTACCATGTGGTGAGTTACATAGCTAGAAACCGTATTACTGCAATTGATAAAATCAATCAAACAACTGATATATTTTTTAGTTTTTGCTTATTAGCTACTTTTAGATAAAAGAAAGTTACATGTCTGTCTGGCCACATTACTTTACCTAGGAAAAGTTGAGTTCAACTAGTTAATTTTATATATAGCTGAAATGCAGTAACTTGAATTGAAAATTTACAGTAAGTGCTGCCTTCAAATTTGGCTACTGCCTTCAAATGTCAGTTTGGACTACCTTTTCCTCGGTGGCGTTTGTTCCATTCAGGAGAAGAGGAGCAATAGAGTTCAACAGGTCAGATAGGAGAAACTATTCAAAGGGCAGCCATCTCAAACACACCACAAAACTTAGTGGTGATTCATATGAAATCCTGTTTGTATTTTGCCAAAGCACGTTAGAGACTCAGTGTACATAAAGACTTAGAGTATTTGACAAAGCCCTGTAATTGGCAGAAACCCAACCCTACTCATCACCCTGAGAACACCAACCCCACAGTGAAGCAAGGTGGTGGTAGCTTGATAACAAGAGCTAACATTGGCCTCTTGGTTGTTTTTCTGATAAAAGTTTGTTATTTGTTATGACCAAACTTTGTCCGGGACTTCTTTTGAGAGCTCCTTGTTGTTAATGGTCCTGTTTAGGTGTTCACATGTCTGTAAACGGCAAGGTACTGTGGTGTGAAGATACCGCTTCATTCCAAGATGTTAAATACTACATTGCTTTGCAAAAGTATCAAAACAAACAGCATCATAAAGCCAGCTGAGCTAAAACAAGTCCAGGTCTGGAAAAGTCCCAAACATTTCACTGTGCACAAATAAAAAATAAATATTTTAAATTAGATCATTTTAAACAGTTTAGAAGTCCATGAAAGGCCCATGAAATGTCCCATGTAAGTTGGGGATTAATAAGTGAAGTGACAAGAGGCCAAGAGAAACTCGGATGGAAGGTGTTCACCAGACAACCACAGCCTCGACACTTCATAAATCTGGAAAGCTGGACTTTACTGAAGAATAGGAAATCTTTTGAAGTCCTTACCAAAAGACACACTAGTATTTTGTTACCAAAATTGTTAATCTGCTGGCAACGCCATCCTCACAGTGAAACAATGATGGTAGCATCATATTTAGAATTTTCGTTAGTCTCTTAATTTGCTTCTCTAATGCCATCCATACCTGCTCACTGACCTTTTGGTGGGTGGCCTCTCTAGGCAGAGTTCCTCATTATTTTTTAGACTAGTTCATAACCGTACTATAATTTATATGTTTCCTTGTCACTGTTTGATTAGGTACAGTCTCTAAACAGATACTGGGGTGTTACAAAAGCAAGTGTATTCAAATTGAGATGAGTCACTTTAATCTCACACAGGTAAACTCCATTTAACTAATTCTGTAACTTTTGATGGTTGCACTAGAACAAAATGAATTGTTTTTCAGCAACAGGCATTCACATTTACTTTTTTTTTTTAATTTTCAAATACATTTGCAGACTATATTGGTGTCCACAAACCTTTGGCAATATAGTGTATAATCTTAGGTAGGTCCGTTTTAATTCCAGATTGTAACACTATAAAATGTTGAAAAGTTCATCCTCTATTATTGTACTTGAATACTGTTTCTCTTTTAATAATACAGATCAACTTGGAGACCTAAATGTATGAAAACCATTATTTTGAAATTCAGAAAGAAAGCATTCAAACCTTTTAGCCATGTTTGTAACACAAAGGATCACATGCTTGCAGAAGAGCGAAATAGGTAGATAAACTAAGGAAATAAAAGAGACAGATGTGAATGGAGATGTTTTGTGGACTACGTGGATGTAAACAGATCACCTATATTTATGTGACGGTAGGTTTCCCATGATTCAGCTTAGCAAGTGAGAGGAATTGAGAAATGAATATTGGGGAAGGGGCCAAAGAGGCCAAATAACTGGAAAGGGATGGGGTTTGAGGGAAGGTCACATGGAAATCAGCAGAGAACACACTGAAGGTTAAGGAAAAAAACTACAGTCTTTATTGGAAAATATTAGTATGAGTGGAACCATGTGATACGAATAATAAGAAGAATATTTCCATGCAAATAAAAAGAAGAGCTAACCATGCTCCATAAGGTTAAAACAACAGAAGCAGCATCCAATGGGTAGATGTGTATACTACAGCACATATCAGTATAGCAGGACATCTCTACACAAAGATACATTGGAGTTTGCTGTTCAAATGTCCAAAAAAAACAGAATTTTTAAATAATGAAAAATAAATATGATCATGCATTGAAGAGCCTAATACACAAACAGAAAGCCAAGAACCACAACCAAAGAAATAGACATTTCAAAACTCTAGGAAGATTTCTACAGTAGTGCAGTTCTAAGGATTCCTGTAATGTGGATGGCGTTCACCGTGGCCAGGAGCGAGGCACTAGATTGGTTAGCAGAAATAACTACAGTGTACCACTTAGTTCAGGTAAACAGAAAATGTAAGTAATTTAGGGAATCTCTAGCCAAGAGCTTTAACGTTAAAGCTTCCTGTTTGGTTTTCATTTAGCAAAGCCTTCATTTTCAGCTTTTATGATTGTAGATGACTAAAAGTGACATTTTGCATGAAAATGATGCATGTGTGGCTGTCTTTAAATCAGAGAAAACACCTCTAGGTCAAACAAGGTCAAATACTGCTTACACTACCAAAGAAAATGGAATGCACTGGAACTGGAGTCTATCTGTTTTTAATGCCCTAATGTCACTGACATCTTGACTCTTTTTGGTCAGACGGTGTTGGTTCGTATGACAACAGATCTGACAGCACTGCTGGTTTCAAGCCAAATCAATAGTTATATTAACATCCTCTGTCTAATTTTCGTTTATAGTAGCTTGTTCCCAGGGACATTCACATGGCATATCCTCCATATAAACTAAGTGGAACACTAAACACATAAAAAAAGCAAACAGTTTTTCCAGTTAAAAAAAAGAAGAAAAACAATCATTTACATTGTGTTATTCAACAGTTATGTCATGAATGTCCAGTGTCTGCACTTTGTAAAAGCCTGTAAATTTTCTGCCATGGGAAAGTCTTTGGGACAGAGAATAAAGCATAATGACTGACTACTTGGTTAGCTTTGCCTTTTTTTTAAAAAGCATGGTGATCTTTTAATCCCTCCTGCTTTGTGGATTGCAACAAAAGTGTGAAGTCTGAATCTTTCCATTGTACTTCTGCAAAAGACCTCAGAAATTGAAAATGCTTCACTAGAAAGACTGCTGGCTCTCAGATAATCTGAAACATTCGACAAGGCTTGCGCTATGGTAATAAATAATGCCAATGTAGTGCTTTTTAACACAAACAGCTGTAGCTCAGTGGCTACCATTTAGTGCTTGTGACAAAGGTCTGAGCTGCTGATCTCACAACCCTGAAAAGACAAGATAAAATGACTGATCTCGGCTTTGTACGAGTAGCTGGAAGCCTGGCTTTGGCGACAGAGATATTTTAAATAATAAACACCGATTTGCTCTGGACAGGAAGCGAACGCATCCACTTCACAGAAATTTACAGGCTGGAAAAAAAATAAAATAAAAATGTAAGTCTATATGCCATTGCTGAGAAAAATAAATGGGACAATCACAATGATAATTGTAGACTGCTACAATGGGTTATCATTAACAATGACAGTTTTGAAACCAAGAGAGCGGTGTCTTCTCAAAAAGAAGAGAAAGGAGTGTGTTATTCTGCAGTCGCACACAGAAGGATACTGGATGAGTGGGAAGAAGGTTGGTTTTGGTTTTTAAATGCCAATGTCGTCTTCGGATGGAAAGAGGGGATGGAGGCAGAGGGAGGCAGAACACAGGCAGAGAGGCGATCGCTATAGCTACACAATGGAAGAGGGGAGAGGAAGACAGAGAGAGAGAGAGAAAGAGAGGGAGAGAGAGAGAGAGAGAGATGCGGCATGTAGCGGCGGCCTCCAGACTATGGAACAAGGAAAAGGGTAAAAAAACAAGAAAACAGAAAAAACAAGCACAATGAAATGCTACTGCATGACCTGTAATAGTAGGTACATTATAGTAATAATACATCAACTGCACATATCCTGAACGTCAAGGATTCAACATGACCTTAAATATCAGTTTCTATAGGATCTTTTCTTATTTTCTGAACAGATTCATTGGTGTAACAATGAAGGCGTCGGTTTCTATCAGAGTCTTGTGGGGTTTTGTGTTCAGTAGCATTTGGATGGTGGATTTTTTGATGACAGCCTTCAATGCGGTGCTCGGTGTTAAATAATGGAAACGGTCACCAGAATTGGACTAAAGACGCGGTCACTTCTCTCCAAATAATACTGAAGGAGTAAATTACATCTGGGAAACAAAAGATGCGGACTGCAGCGTTGTTTATATAATGTTTTATATATATATATATATACACGTTTGTATACCCTGAGATCAAAATTAAATCACGGGCTCAGAGGATTTGTTCTAATTTACAGTGATTTTACATGTCTACGGTATAAACTCACAATAACGTTGGATGTTTATAGCAGGTTAATATCGCTATAGTGCGCAAACGACGCTAAAAATAAACAAAACAAAACAAAAACGGTTGTATCAACGTTAGAGAAGCAGAACCAGTACAGTGTTTCATTTCCCAACGGCTGACTGATTTAGGGCACTAGGTAGTGTGCACTCGCCGCTACGACAGACCCTATGTACTGCACTTAGTATAGGGAGAAGAAAGCCGTTTGGGATTCGGCTTCTGTCGTTGCCGTTGCCGTGCGTTAGCTGGTTCCGTCGCTTATTTTAGTAAAGAGTGTTAGTAAGAGTAATGATCATAATAAAAAAAAACAACGATACCTCTGCTTCTTACTGAACCAAACACCGGAAGAACCAGATATCCGACATGAACTAACACCATCCTGACTCCTTTTGCCCATGGACGCCTTCGGCTTCTCAAGCGCAGGACCATTCAAAACGCAGCTGCCGAGACGCCGCGCGCACAAAGAGAGTAGCAGCCAATCAGCGACCACTTACTAGTCTTCTGGAGGCCTAGCGTCAACCAATCACAGTCGTCAGAGCCCCGACCGACTCTGCAGTCATTCAGCAGGACCATTCTAAATACTGCAGTCGAGAGAAGCAGCTGCTGCACGCGCAAATTCAGCAACTTCCAATCAGAGATCAGAGATTTACTTCCGGCAGCTCCAGTTTTTACCTATCGCGTCGCTGCTGGACAGCGCAGTGTGTGTGTGTGTGTGTGTGTGTGTGTGTGTGTGTGTGTGTGTGTGTGTGTGTGTGTGTGTGTGTGTGTGTGTGTGTGTGTGTGTGTGTGTGTGTGTGTGTGTGTGTGTGTGTGTGTGTGTGTGTGTGTGTGGAAATTGCCATAGAGCCAAAAATACAGCGTGCTAGTGTGAATGACGTCAACTGTGTGTGGGGGTTAAAAGAACACCGAGGAACCTATTGACAATGAACGACAAATGATTCAATTCTAATCAACATTTTAAAGAATAAAGCCAATTTCCAGCCAGGTAAAGGCCGGTTACCCCCACAATATCACATGTACATTATTTCAATTGATGAGCCATTTATTGCTATTTGTTATATATAGCTGAAACTACTGTAAATAAATAAAATGATAACATTTAATGCCTGTTGAACAGAAATGTCCAAAGGAAATGGGAGAGGTGGGCTTCCCTGACCATAACAAACCCCATATGGCCATTGTGCCCATCCCCCATTCCATTACATACACACACACACACACACACACACACATACACACACACACACACTATCATATACACACTCACACTATCATACACACACTCACAGAGGTCTGATTATCTCTGCTCCTTCTGTTCAGTCTGCCAGACGCAACACATGGTGCACAACCCCCTACACACACACACACACACTGACACACACACACACACACACACACACACACACACACACACACACACACAATCTTGATGCCGTTCTGAAACATTATTAACAAAGAACGAAATTATAATAATAAAAAAATAATAATTAACTTTATTTTACTGTCTGCATATATTGTAGTTACAGCTGTGTAATTAAAGCTAGTAGTAATTAAGCAATTAGATTTTGTCAGTACATTAACACACAAATAACCATAGGAACAGATTTACCTTTTTTTTTGTCTCACTGCTTGTTATTTGTGGTTTCTTAAAATTACCACAGACATTTTGATTCACAAAACACCAAATTAACAGAGGGTCTAAAATATCAAAACAGTGAAGTTTTGTATTTAATAATCTAACAGGATGTAGGGTTTTTTATTTTATATATTTTATTATTTTAAAATACGTTTTAAAAAGTTAGATAATTGGTTTAAAAGTATTTAAATGAACAGTTTTTTGAAATTTTATACCATATATAAATAGTAGGAGACATTTAAACATTTAGTTGTGGAGGTAAATATCTAATTAATTGCATTTCATTCCTATAGAAAATGCTAAGTATAATTTTGTTATATTCTTTACCTTACTCACGTATTATTTAAATTGAATAACTGTGCTTTTAATTACATGTACAAATGCATAAATACTTTTCAATCCTAAAGTTTTTATTTAGACACATGAAATATGGATTACAAATTGCAAAATTCTCTGAGTCTCACATCTAGCTAATGACTGTAAAATATATATCAGCCAATTTTGCTCAGTTTAGCATCAGTACATTTCTGTTTAGCATTCAGTCAGGTTTATCAATCTATTAAATGAAGCCACTTACTTATGCTACACACACGATTTAAAACAACATTGCTATCTGTGTAGATAAACTAATGTTGAAATTGAGGATGAACTCCATGACTATACTTCAGTAAAATATTTCAGTATGCTGGAGTCATCTCTTGGCTCCCCAGAAGGCATGTCTAATTTAAAAGAGCGTTTGTGCTACTTTGCTATTTTTTTTATTTTTTTTTAAATAGCCTAATTTCTTTGCTAATTGCAGGCTAGACTAGCATCAGATCCAGAAGCTAACATCACTGGTTGGTTAGCAGTAAGTCAAATTCTAGGTAATGGTAAATATTATATTATTTGATTAATTCATTAGCGAACTATGTAGATGTTTTCAGGCTAATTGGAGTAGTTGCTTTAAAACAATAATCTAACCGTTTTAGATTTAAAAAATAATAAAATAAACTGTACTCTGCATAAAAACATAACATGAACTAAATTTTCTGAACATTGATTCAATGATTAAAAGTGTTTATTCTTTAATATTTGAGTATATTCAAAAGTAGCAACTTTTTTGACTTTCGCTTGAGTATATTTTGGCTTGGGCACTTTTATTTGAGTAAGATTTTGACACAATAGCTACACTTTTTACAGTCAATACTTTTTCCATTCTTTATATAAAATAATGTGACCAGCATCCTTTTCCATATAAAACTGCACATTTTCTCATGTACATTGTTGTAATAATATAAAATAAATGAGCTTATAGGTTATTTCAAAGATCTCACATATCTTATAGGCTTTTGTATACATTGATAGTTTCACTTTCTCCTGTTTTCTTTTGTTTCTGGACAATTCTTAAACATCTGTAATACGCTATCTCCGTTTTAACAATTTATTAATATGAAGTCCTAGACTATGAAGTGATACATATGGAATAATTCAGTAACCAACAAAGTAAAAAACTAAAATTTAAGTTTCAACAGTGCTATTCCACAGTCCTGGAAGAAAGGTATTTGGGGAAATGGTCAATTTATTATTTACTATTCACTGTTTCTAAATGTAAACCTATATAAAACCTTTATTAAATGAAAATATTATTTTTCTTAGACTGCATGACCAACTTTGGGACTGAAATGTCTTTTTATTTGTAATATTTTAACAGTGTTGGACATATTGGAGTCTATAACAATGAAAGTTAAGACAATAAGTCGTTTATAATGTAATTTATTTGAGATACTTTTAAGATTTATTTTGCTTCATACCAACTTGAGGCACACATTTGAACTGAATAACTTTACACTCTACTCCTGTTCTATCAGTGCAACAGGCTCAAGCTACATTAGCATACAGCTGTAGTGTGTGTATGTGAGGGGTTTTGTCCTGAGGAGTGAACAGACCAGCTGCCAAACCCTAACCCCCACCCGATGGTGCCAGAAGGTCAAAGGTTATGAGTAGCTTTCCCACGATAGTGGCATGCTTTGGAATGTATCTGGTCATGCTTTGATGATTTGTTAATAAGATATTTCTGTGCATTATAATAATCCTTTCGAACACGTAGAAAAAGAAAAATGTAAAGGAGAATAAAAAGAAAACATACACCTTACTTTTTAAATAGCTTTATTATCTTAAAATAGTTCCATTTATTCTAATATTCATAATTTGAAGGAAATAGAGAACTTGGAGAAGCAAAAAAAAAATATTAACATATATTGTCCATAATTTAACATACTGCCAAAATAAGTCACAATGTGAGGAGAACAGACAATCATAATTATTCGATCGGGGTGGTGTATAAAAATCTAATTGAACCCTAAAACTATGGTCTTATTGCTGTTGATCTGTTTGGACAGCAAACTGATGTGCAGGGTGTATACAGTGTAACCTGGACCTTATCAAATCATTCCCTTTGTTTAAACACAGTGAGCTGTACTAAAGTAGAAAAGTTCCTATAATTCATTCATTATTACATCAACGTATCTGTGGACTGAGCTTGATACATCCTGCATGTGTTAACTGAGCCTCGAATGTAAACAACTCATCTATATTCCTATTTAAAATCTGTGTATACAATCTGAAAAAACACAGACACAATCTTCCATCAATATTCAAGTTGTGAATAAAGGTGTTGAAGTCAATAGGATCCTCTGAAGCTTTGGTTCTCTCAGTTTGTGGTCACAGGTTTGAACGCCTAGTATGCTGTAATCTTTATTATACTGGCAGGTTTAATATGATGTGAAATTATAAGGAAGCTAAGGTGCTTTTTTTTGTTTTTTTACTTTTTAAACAATTCTGCTTCCAGTTATCCAGCTCTTACTACCAGTAAGGAATGAAGAACATGATGGAAATAACGGGTGCCAGCTACAGTACATGGCTCAACCTACAAGGGAAAGGTGCAGTTATACGCAGAAAGTGGTTAGCGTAGGTGTTGTGGTAAGTAAAAGGGGCAACAAAAAATGGGTATGGATCTACGACCTCTCTTAAAGGGCAATACGGATAAACAGAACAGAAGGTTTTTTTCATCTTGGTTGACATATAACCTCTCAAAAGAACTAAAACAAACACACTACATGGGCCATACATTATGTAAAACAGAATGCAGCATATTATTATAGAAGTTCCTAACCACGGATCTGGAATATCATCTGTCCTGCAAATATTAGAGTTTTCCCTACTCTAACACAACTACCTTAACTCAGGAAGGGCAGCTCATTAGCTGATTGGTTGAATCAGGTGTGTTGGAAGCAGGATTAAACAAAAATGTACAGAAAACTGAATACTCCAGGACTAGTGTTGAGAAACTGCGATATACAAGAACAATCAACGGGCCTGGTGACAGCTCGATACGAAGTCCAACCTGGAGTTGATTACGTTCCAAATACGGCACTTCCTGAACTGTTTTATTCCACTTATACCACAGCAGTTATGATCATACATTTATAGCTAGCTACAGTTAATACTGTGGGATATCCGCAAGACATCTTAATTCCTATTCTCAGTTCCATTATAACAGCAGTAAACTCTCATTCTCTTCCTCAGAATCTCTTTCTTGTTACTGCGAAACAGAAAATTGTAATCCTAAAGATTCTCCCAATATAGAAATGTTAATGACCATTACAAAGCACCGACACCTAAAAGTCCTTCGATAAAGGTTAAACAGATGTTTCCTTAAAGAAAGCTTCACCACATCAACATTTTAAAATGTTTATTATTAGGCTTTAAATCCATGGATCATCCACCATCCAAATCCCTATGAAGTATCTGTCACTACAGATCCCATAACATACTAGAACAAGTGCATTAATAGAAACCAGTCATATGAAGTATTGCTGGTACTACAGTCAAGCGCTTAGCTCTCTTTTCTTTTAGTACAAAAGTTTCGATCTCAGCCATAAAGGAATTTCCGTTTCTCCCTTCTCCAACACACCAAATTCAGACAATGAAGGATTAGGTCAGCTGATCATTGACATCAGAAGTGTCTGAAAGACAAAATATATGTATACTCACATAAATAACACAAGATGAGAATAATAGGCATTCTCCTTTTTTTCATACCACTGTGCAGAGCTAACTGTTGTATCGGCAACGGCAAACTTTTGTTTCTGCTGAAAAATCCACGTCATATGCAAACAAGACAAATTTTGCTTGTTCATACAATTTTAGTCCGAAGAGGAAGCTAAATGATGTGATTGATTATACAAAAAATCTAATAAAATAACCACAGCAAAAATGCATTAGATCTATTTATGGAAATATGTATTTCCCTCTTAATAACCCTCATTCAAGCATGTCAGAACAAAACATTTTCAATATTAACATTAACATCTAACGCTGTATTATGGAAAAGCATGATATAGCAAAACTAATATACAATCGTATAGATCAATACGGATATTAAACACAGTTTAAACTAGTCTCAGTTACTACTTTAAAAAATAGTGACTACAAATTTCGAAGATTTTTCACCAGCCAATGCTTCTTTTCCACTGGCATAAAGGCCATGTTCTGTGCTAAAATTTCAGAAGGCAAAGGTGCCTGAAGATCTCGAGATCTAGTGTAGAGAACCTCTTTCAAACACGCACACACAGAAACATACACTCAAACAGCAGCATTAAACAGTTTGATAACACTTCTCTCTGTAGCGCTTTCTCTCTCACACACAAAAAATAACTGAGCTATTGCTATTCTCAGAGTAAATCTGTTATTTTTACACTATAAAGCAGCTTTGCAGTAAGTTACAGCAAAGGGTTGAAGACTCCTGAGGCTAACAGCAGGCATCCATGTGTGTGTTTGCCCGACTACTCAAAACATTTGAGATATAACCTGATAGTCTTTTTAGAAACAGGGAAAAAGGCAAATTTCAGTGCACCTGTAGTACAAATGGAATAAGAAGTCATACAGTATATCTCTAACAGTAGTTTTGACAATTTTGTTCAGCTATGCATTTGGATACGGTGAACTGAGCAAATCAGATTTGGCTCAACATGGTTTTTTTCTTCCTTTTTTCAAGGCTGTAATCTCACCAGACTTTGACTTGTTAGAACAATATGACTACTTTGTGCCTGAAGTAACATCTGATTCCATTACAGTACTGCTACCTGTCATACATGACATGAAGTCATACACGCAAGGAAGCTAAACTTTCGTCACCAGTTATCTTGATGTGGCCTTTCAAAGCTTTCCAAGACTGATGCATGACAGCAGAGTACAAATCTGTCGGATTCAGTTCAGTTCAGATTGTCACACCAAACCATAAAAAAAAAAAACTTTGTTTCTGAAATGTCACCAAAGAAATAAAGGGATAAACTTTATGTTTAAAGACACTCAGGCAAACACAGAGTGCCTAGATTCTGGGATCACAGCAAGTATCTGTGTCTGTCTTCATCCAGTGTCAGATCCACCACCTCTGTGGGTGGAGCCCAGTCAGGCGGGGCAGAGACGGCTGCCCAGTGGGGCATGGCTGTTTGCTTCCAAGCTGACAGAGATTGGATGACGCCACCTCTTGGAAATCTTGACACAGCGCTGTAAGAGATCATGAAGCGGTTGATTAAGAAGCTAATTGAAAAAATAAACCAAAATCGAATAAAACAAAATAAGACAGTCAACATTAATATTAAACATGAATAAAGTGACAAATGAAAAAGCTAAATGTTATTTATGCATGCTATTGTAAATTAATAAGCAAATAGGCAATTAGTAATCAGGCTTGGAAGTGTTTTTTTAACCTGGTATTCTCCTGTACGCCGACAATCTCCACTTCACTGTCAGACAACGGCAGAGCCATCTGGGGAGGCGCCACCTCTACCGGACCTACGGCAACACAACCAGGACAAATGTTCTTTTATAATACTACGCATGGTTCAGTAATATTTGGTGAACAAATAATGTACGTGAGTAAAAATAAAACACAAAATCACACTTCTGAATTTACTTCTGAAATATCTTTAAAAAAAGTAGAATACACTCAGGTGCACAACCCGTTGACAGTTTGAAACAAATAGTTGAAAGCGAATAATAACCGTGAGCACAAAGTGCAGACTTTAATCTAATAGTACTGTTTATCCAAAATGCATTTGGCACCTTAAAATGTGGAAGGGCATAAACATAAAGTGCTATAATTCCTACATTCTTCACCTGATTTGGATACAAATCCCCTAAAATTAACTCCAATATACTTGATAGACAGTGAATATAACAATACCTTTGTCTAAATATTAATGTACCTAAATGCATACTGAGTCTAATATGAACATGTTTCTGATGAAACTGTGCATTTATATTGATTTTAACACACTATTGACTTTATTCTTGTTGAATCGCAATTTACAATTTTTTTTTTTTTTTTACAGCTCTCTCATGACACTCTTATTACTTTCTTACTCACAACTTCGTAGACAAGAACCTTTTAGTAAGAACGGTTACAGTATCTGTCGTATTGCTGTACAATTTCTTGCACTAATAGTCAGTTTTCATTTAAAAGATTTATGTCTAAGCTTGACTGCATAGGTCATTTGTGCATATGTGTAAAAAAAACCTAACCAGATTGTCTGATAACCATGTATTGCATGTTCTTTAGTAATAAGAAGAATTCTGTGGTTCACATAGGTGTGACTCAGCTGTAATTTGGAATAACTGTAATGCCAGTGCACAACACAGAGTTCGTCTGTTTTTATAGTCCCTCATGGATGAATTAATAAAAACTGAATGTATACACACACATCAAAGAAATCAATTCACTTTAACAGGCATCGTCTTTTCCACAAGCCCGATCTGGATGCACATTTTCATTCCAGCAAAAACAATGGCCAGCAAATACTGAAAAACATACTAAGGTATGACTTATTTGGCTGGAATGGAAATCTGCAGGCAGCAGCATGGCCCTTTGTTGAGAAGACTGACGATCCCTGATCTGTGCTGTTTTTGCTCCTAAGTTTCCTTTCTATCTATTCTACTACCATTTTTTTTATTTCTATCATTATTACAAGGCATTTGTCATCCCTTCATCTTTGCAAAGGCATTGAAAGGAAACGTGTCTACATTCAGTTTTTTTAACCCTATCCACTGACCTGAGAGGGAGTGCAACTGCTGGTCCTGTTCAGAGTGTGTGTCTGACACATCGTAGTGGCCGATGACCTCGGGCCCCACTGCACAATACACAGATGCACACAAAATGGTTTTAGTTTTACACACACGTTTAGTCTACCACAATTGCCAATGACAAAATCATTATTTCCCATGTTGTATCATAAATACATTTCTAAGTGTCGAGTCTGAGTTTGTATATTTTTATTTAGAGGGGAAAAGCCTTCGATGTTACTGTAAGGTTCTTTTCAGTCAAACTTACCATTCAGTTACACAGTATTAAGCTATGTGTCTTTAACTTTTGGATCAATAATATGTGAAAAAGAAAATGTGATATTTATAATAATGTGATATTATACACACACAAAAAAACAAAAACAAAAAAAAAAACACATACTGGACAAAGAGGTACGAAAACCAACAGCTATACACAACCATAATTAACAGGTTATATTGTAGGCAAGTGGGGAAAAAAAAAGACACGTTGCACACCAGTAAAAATGTTTATTTACTGGGTGCAGATCAAAAAGTGAATATTATCAGCATTACTATTTAAAATGCTCAAAGAGGAGCAGAATTAAGATACCTATTCTCCTTGCATAAACCATGCAAGACTGGTTTTCCCTTTCTCTCTCATTTTAGATCTCAAAAGGAACACGATCAAGTGAAATACACACTTCCTGGCCACTTTTAAAGGAACGTCTCTACACAGGTCATTCGTGTTTCAATAATGTGGCAGCAATGTAATGGATAACAAAATGCAGGTACAGGGAAAGAGCCTCAAATAAGGTTTATGTGAAATATTATAAATATGCCAGGGAGGTATTGATTCAACTGAGCTCCTGTTATAAACCATCTGCTTCAAAAGTTTGCCATGTGTTCTAAGTGGCTTCTCTGCTCTGCATAGTTGTAAAGAGTTACTGAAGCCTTCTTGTCAGCTCAAACCATTCAGGCATTTCTGCCTGCAGATCTGATGTTTTTTGCTTTTCAAGCAATGCTGTGTAAACTCGAGAGAGATGTGTGTGAAGTTCCCAGGAGATCAGCAGCTTGTTTCAACATTCTAACCAGTCCATCTGGCACAAACATCCATTCCATGGTAAAAGTCACTGAATACATTATTTCTGCATACTGATGTTTGATGTGAACATTAACTGTAAACTCTCAACTAGTAGCTGCATTATTTTATGCACTACACTGTTACCAGATGATTGGTCAGTTGGATAATAAGCCAGGGTTCCTATTAAGCTGAGTGTATACAATTCAATTCAATTTATTTGTATAGCGCTTTTAACAACCGACATTGTCTCTCTCGCAGCTTTACAGAAGCTTAGAAAAACAATAAATTGTAAAATGGTAAAGTTTAAATTGAAATGTCTATTTATCTCGAACATCTATCCCTAATGAGCAAGCCTGAGGAAAAACACCCTGAGATGATATGAGGAAGAAACCTTGAGAGGAACCAGGCACAGAAGAGAACCTCATCCTCATTTAGGTGACACTGGACAGTAAATAACATAAATGTAAATAATGTACTTTCAGCAATGGTTTATATTGCAGTGGAATTCTGCAACAAAGAGCTCCTAAGGAGGTCAGCATAATTTCTGAGTTCATTACAGACTGAACTCTGATTCCTTCCTGCCGAAGCCTTTAAACCTTTACTGATTGATACATAAACGTAACACTCAAGGTAAGTATAAAAACAGCCTTGTGCTTTCATTAAACACAAAACATAAATGATGGACAGAAATCCATGACAGCATTCTTTTATTTTTATTCTTGAACCAAGGACATTACCAATGGATTATGTCATTCCATTAGATAAATGAAAATAAAGATATAAGAAAATGGTTTATTAGTTCCATCAGCTCTATCATGTTGCAGTTCACAAGCCAATTTCAACAGAGTCACTGAGGAAGTGTCATTATTTAGCACAAATTTGTAAACTTTTTAACTCCTTCCATAAAGTGTGAACGTGTGTAAAATAAACATTTTCTCTTTAAGGCCCTTCAGTGATTAGAAACGGGAATTTGTATTCATTGTGTGTGAAAAAACAACAACAAAAAAAACCACACACCATTGTGTGTGTTCATTGTACAGTGTTTCTGACTATATCAAGCTTCAGTATTAGACTCAGATACACAACATTTGAGGTTAGCATAAACTTCAGAGCATGTGTGTACGGAGTAACTCGAAGTTATATTAGCAGTAGGACATCACAGTGCAGCTGTTCATGCATTATTGCTTCTTCTTATTTTCTTGCATGCATGTGATGTAAAACAAAACCCCAAAGCCAAACCAGATCACAACTAATGAGTCACAGGAACACTTAAAAATAATAATAATAATAATAAAAAAGGTCAATTCAAACATAACCAGCTGTGTGATCTGTCTGGTCTGTAAAACAAGTCAGAGAAGATCCAAGACACACACACAGTGAGGGATGATGGTGTGTACATGAGCACGACTCTAAATATTCCCCTGCTTTTTTTTGTAGCCTTATTTCTCCTGAGAGCATTTGTATATTGATGAAGAAACAGGATCTCTCTCCTTCAGTGCAGAGTTACGCAAGGTATCCAGGTTTGATTTTATATCATTCAGTACCTTTAATGCTGCATTTTAATAAGCCAAAAAGAATTGGACTTTGTAGTCGGTCTACAGGCATATCAAAGTGTGCATGCAAATTTGACTTGGATGGCTAGATGTGTACAGCAACAAAGAAAACCAAGTTGGAGTACAGCACTGGGCTCAAAGAGGGAGATTTTAGCATATTATTAATCTGGGGCTACATTTGGCTTTAAAAGCAGACAATTCAATATAGTTACCCTAAATAAATAAAAAAAACAACTTATGTTATATGAAGTAGAGGGATAAGTAGAGGTTTTGAGAGTGGTCTAACATTTTATCAATCAAAATCATGCCCATGTGCGTAGGGACATGACGTGGCATCAAAATGGATAGAGAGAGAGACACTGATATGATTCCTCAGGACAAATCCTTCCCAAGTTCAAACCAAAGAAAAAAAAATTCTGACTTCCGGTCACATTTTTTCCACCATCGTGGACCACCAAAAGGACCATGGCCAAGGTCCTCATCCTATGTTCACTGTGGATGATAACTGGCTGGCAACTTAGAAAACAAAGTTCAGTTTTTTTAAATAATCATGGACTAGAATGCCAAATTAAACCTTATAATATGGATGAAACAAGTTCTTTCCCCATAAATAATATGCTTTACCATGTAAACAAAAATATGCATTCATCCAGGTGGCTTCCCTTTTGCCAAGCAATCACAGCTACATTTGTGGTGAACATGAGATCCTTGCAGTTAAATCATTATTAATTAATATCATTAATATCATTAAACTGACTGAATCACTGCCAACTTTGAAAACAACGATAGTAATAGATTTTTTTTTTCTGTTTTTTTTCTTCTTCTTGCTGTGGACTTTTTTTGGAACAAACTTATTTGGCAACAAACAAATGTAAACAGAGAGAGGGGGAAGACAATGAGAGAAGATTAAAGAAGCCAAAAGGAGATAAGAAGAAAGTGAGTAACTGGGGCGAAGGGGAGACAAAATGACAGAGAGCCTTGTGTACTGTATCCAGCATAGTTGGCTAGAATGTTTCTATTCTGCGCAAGTATTTTTCTTCAAAATCTTCTCAGTAGCTCAGCCTGTTGTTGTGTTACACATTTAGCATATTTGGATCCAGGACACAGCTGTGAGCCGAGTTCAGCGTAGGGGGAGAGGCATCATTGTTCAGCCGGACGATCCGATAGGCTGTAGGGGTTTCTTCTGAGCCAACGTGACTCCGCCCTTCTGCATTCCCACTGTACGACTGATCGTCGTCCTCACCGGAATGGAGACGGCTAATTCGCTCCATCCACGCACGGAACCTTTCCTCTGTACGCCTCTGGGCGGCTGCCACTCGTGTCAGCGCTTCCTCCAGGACTCCACCCATGCTGTTTCCACGGCGGGCAGCTTAAAGACAGACAGCAAGCGCCGAAAACACACACATACACAAACGTCAGGCACACACTAGAAAAACCCTGGACTTCACGGCAGCCATGCTGACAAGCTTAATGGGAGTCATGCAGTTTTCACGATGCATTCTGAGTAATGCGGTACGTTGCATTGACATGTGACAAGATCCACCAATTTTTAAACACTCTCTCAACCAGAACTGATCTCATATGAGTAATACATACCTAGATTACCAAATACAACTGATTTTACCTATTGAGCAAACATAAAAATATATAAACCCTGCAGATTAACTCTACACCAGCTCTGGAGTTAAAGATGCTAACTATATTTATCCTGTGCTGCAAAAATGCAGAAAAGGTGCAAAAAAGTATTGCATGATTTGTTCAGTAAATAAAATCGGTAAAAGTTTTAAAAATTCACAAGAGAAACAGCGCCATCTCTTGGGTTGCTGTCAAATATCTGAGTGTGTAGGTGTATTTACAGAATTTTGCAGTGCCTTGAGTGTGACCTTAAAACTGCTTATTTAGAAGTTTCCGTGTCCAGAGAATGTTTGAGACACAAACCATGGTCAAAAAGTTCATGAAAATCAAACAAATATGGCACAGATGGACAGAACATAGTTTTAATAAAACAAACAAAAAAATAAATAAATAAATAAATGAATGAATGAAAGCAAAGGCACAGTACATCCTCTTTTGAAATGAATAAATAGACTACGACCGTTGAAACCCGCTGATTGTGTTAATAATCACATATGATTGGCTCTTTTAACTTTTTAAGTTTACTTTGAGTGGTGAATATGGCCACATTGGTGCCCATTTCCATCCAATATAGAAAATGGGAGATTTGATTTACATAAATATTTTTATAAAGGTGTCTGAACAGAGGTGCTGAGAATACAAGTCTTTACTACATGTCGGAGTTGCGGTACATCAAGTAAATGGTATTTGGTTGAACTGGGAAAAACATGATGAATTGACAAGTGTCGAATGATACGCAATACGCAGCATTTGATGGCAAAAGAAAAAAAATGTTAAAAAATTTTTTTTTAAAAAAAACCAGTAAATTGACCAGCTCTTGGAGGGATGTACTTTTATACTAGACAAGGCTTTAAAACAAGTAAATTGCCAGAATAGATAAAACATATAGAACAATCAATACAATCTGGTGTATGGAGAACTCCAAAAAGTTAAGCTAACACAAAATAAAAGAAATAAAGTAACTTTAGCTGCTGATTTAAAAACTATAAACATCATTTCACATTTTTCCTTTGTAGTGGGTCAAAAATCTGGGGTATCAATCAGCATTTAACTGTAGGTTATATATCTATAACTACCTTTTTCTATACATATATCCATAAATATAGTTCATGGAACTATGTATGGACGTACATTGGGTGCCACTGGTTAAGGTCAGTCTTTCTTCACAAGCGTGTTACCTGGTGTATGTATGTGTATCTTTGTGCACTTTGTAAAGGATAAAGCTTTTTGGCCAATCAATTACATTCAACAAACCATGCATGAAAATGCTAAGGAATGGGATACCCCGATCTGTGCGTTTTGAGAATTGAATTTTTTGATTTGTAGGTTTGAGAAAGAAACCTCACACAACGGTGCTGTGTTTTTGTGTTGTATTGTGTGTAAGTGTGAGGAACAGTAAACTTGCATATTTAAGGCATATTCATGATGAACATGAGCAAAATAGGATTTTCAAATGAAGCCAAACATGTGTTCTGAACAGCTTCATAAAGCAAAATAGCTCATTTAAATCTTTGATGCAATTAAACAAAAAATCTTTTTAATAATCCTACAGCCAAACAGAATTTGTTGTCATTTGCCTGGAGCTGGGAAATTAGCTCCAGTAGGAAACAATTTTGCTCTTTTAAGAAAATGAACAAATCCAGCATTACTGGCACTTGGCGTCATTATGCTCAGTGTGAATACGCCTTTAATGTGTCAAGACCAGCCAGTATGGTGTCATTCACAACATGCACAATAGACATTAGGCGTGTGTGGGTGTGTTTTTAAAACTTAGGGTGCTTTCACACCTGCCTTGTTTAGTTCGGTTGCTCATTTGGTGCGGTTCATTTGGGCAGGTGAGAATGCAGCAATCGAACTCTGGTGCGCACCAAAAGCAGACCAAACAAGTGGACCGAGACCTCCTTGAAAAGGTGGTTTAAAAGCGTACCGAGAGTTCGTTTAAAAGCGTACCGAGACCTCCTTGAAAAGGTGGTCTCGGTACGCTTTTAAACGAACTCTGGTACAGTTTGTTTGTGGTGAGAACACGGTCCGAGATCGAATAGATCTAACTGCAAAAAGTATTGCGCATTTTGGACTAAACCAGCTGCCGTAGTGGGTCATTGGCAATATTTTTGGAAGATGAACATGTCACAGTTTCGCAAAAGTAATGCTCGCCGCCTCCTGAAGTGTCTTGCGATGCGTCTTCGCCGTTTGCAGTGCATTAAAATTATATTTTCAAGCCGCATTCGCGCTTCATTCTGAAAAATAAGACTTTGCATAGAATGCTGTATACAAGCGATGTAGTAGATTACAACCACGGACATAATCGCAGCACGCAGTCGTCTCTCCATGGTGTACTGTATGCTGTATTTTCCTCTTTTTGTTTACTTCCGGAGTTTCGTTGAAATTTCCCGCACGTTTATTCTGACCAATCGAGAAGTAGTTTAGGAAATACGCTCAAAGACATGTGGCCAATGAGTGATGTGGATGTTATCACATGACTGCATTTTGGTTTGTTTCAACTGGTGCGGAACAGAACGATCAGTGTGGTGTGAAAAGGAACCAAAATCGCTAAAAAGCTACAATGTATCATTTTTTGCTTTTGGTCCGGACCAAATGAACCCAACTATAGATGTGAAAGCACCCTTAGAAGGAAACGGATGTCATCGCAAGGGTAGGAATATGACAGTTGCAACAATGCACATGAAACTTTTTTTATTATAAAGTATTTCAACAGATTTCATTTAATAAAAATTCTATAAAATGTACTGCGTTACTGAGGTTAAGGAAAGGGTTAGATTTGGGTGTAGCAATGCATCAATTAACTGTTATTAACTAAAAAAAGTTCTATTATCACTGATCAGATTTGATCATTGAAATTCAAGGACAATTCTCGATGCATCTCCATTTATTCCATTTATCTAGCTATTGTCATAGTTACACTGTCAGGATAGTTGCATGTAAAGAAACGCACTCGCCTTCTTTGATGAAATCTCTCCCTCGCTCACTTTTTTAAATATATGTAAGGAACTCCAGAAGTTCTGGGTCTGTTTAGCTGCAGTTTCCAAACTCGGCTTAATTAAAGTTTTAGAAGTCTGTTGGTGCAGAATCTTTTAACAAAGCATCACAATGCAATGTACAAACAATTTCTCTTATTAAATGGCAAATCGGAATATTGAACAAACGCTAAAAGCAGAGTATTTCTGAAGAGACTTTCAGAAAGTCTCTCAATTCCTTTAATATTAAATAATGGGTAATTGTAATTTGCTTCTCAATCACCACTTTTCAGTCACGCTGAATGTCATAATATTAAGCCAATGTAGAAGCGGTGCAGATCATGTTGCGAGCCAGTATCACTAATCAGTATCATTAGCGGAACGGCAGTGAAGGTAATGTCGGACAAATGCGACTAGGGAAAATATCCACAAAACATCAACCAAAAACCTAACCTGGAATTGTAGTATAAAATAAACCCAGTATGTCTTTAAATGTCATGTTAATCATAAAAATGAGCTTTGGGTCAGAATATTTTAAGGTAAAATTTTGGTAATGTTTTTGATATTTGGGAGTAAATTACAAGTTTCTGATCCACAGTTCTATATCTAGCCTTATCCTACCTCAAGAAGGTGGTCAAAAGCAATGTGACTAACATGTGAATAAGGTGACTGTGGTACAGATTAGCAAACAAACTGACCTGCCAAACCAATGAATTTCTATTTTACCTACCACTACAGTACAATGAAGAGCAAGTGTAGATTAACTGTAGCTTGCTGTACTTCACTATGGATAGGTGCATTTGCAAAAAGGTGTAAATATAGCCTAAGTGCCCATTTATTTCCAGTAGCAAAGCTCAAATCAGTGGTGATACTGACAAATTCTGTAGTCAAACTGATCAATGTTGAGGGACAAAGATCAACCGACTCTCACTTTCATGAGCCAGCAAGTTGCAGATGAAAGTTGAGTGCATTGCAGTTAAACGTATAAGGAACGCATTTATTCTGCATCACACAAACTGCTTCACAAGTATATGGTACGAATCATAAGGGGTAACGTGAATCCTCACCACAAAACACTGCCACTTTACATTCTCTTGTTTACAGTAAAAGACTAATAGTAAACGATATAGCTTTGAAAAATAAAGTATTTGTTGTGTTAGTATTTAATTACTGTACTGTGCTACATTAGCCTTAGCATTCTGGGAAATGGTATCTGAACTTAGAAACCAGTAAAAATCGATACGCAAAAACAACAGCTCTGTTTGTTACACACCCACAAGAGAACAAATAGCGTTCACACAGGATGTTGAATGCCGCATTACTTAATTGCCACTTTTTACTCCTGACAATGTCAGTTCTTTCATATTTAAGCACTCTTCTACAAAATGTCATGTTTCATTTCTACATTTCTTCTGTACTGCTACTTTTTCTGAACTGAGTTCATTGACACTAAGATATCACATGTTTGTAGCATGAATATAGTTTAAACTGTTCACAGTATGGTAAACAGGTCTAAAGACATCATAGTTAAATGATGTTGGTCTGTTAATCGAAATTTAAAAATTGCTAATTAAAGTACAAACTAAAGTGCAAATTGCATTATGAATTGTTATAGTCCATATAGCCAAACAAAAAGGAACAAACCCTGTATTTACCATTCATTCTTAGAAATATTTTATGGATAGGTTGCTCTTAGAATATCTGTCTTACATAGAGCAGGCTATAGTATGGATTAGTCTAGAGGGAGGGGGTGCAAAATATATGAGTCATAGCTGTATACAAAAAGAATGAAGCAAATAATGTTTAGTTACAACAAAAAGGCATTCTAATCCATGGAGCAGTCCATCTAAGGTCCATGGTGAGGTCTCACACACCGAGACAAACCGTGGCAGCGTAACAGCCCTACATGAGAAACTGTGTTTGTGTACGAGATTCATGTTTGTTACCTGATATGTACGAGTTTTGACTACCAATAATGTTTTCAGAAAGTCCATACTGCAAAGATTAATTCCCCCAAATCGTCTTAGCAGCATTCAACAAATAGTGCGCCTGTGTGGCCGGACACAATACCTGGAGGATGCAGACCAACTGTCCCTCCTTCGTTGTCAGATGATGCTGTTGATGATGACGACGAAGAGTGTGCAGTGGCATCGCTGTCGCTAGTGCTGCTGTCCTCCAATGGGCGAGATTTACGTTTGGCAACCGCCTCCCTTTTCTGCCTTAGCAGACGCATTCTCTCTTTATGTCTCTGGCTGCGCTTGCCCCGCTCTCGGTTCCGCCCACCATTCGCCTGCTTTTCCTGACATCGGTTTTTCTTGGCAACCATGGAAATTCCAGCAGACGCGTCGCTCTCGGACCGTGAGCGGCGTGACGATTTCCTGGGGGTGGGGTCAGAGTGAGAAGAGGAGGCAGGCTTAGAGTCAGCCACATCCACATCTTCAGCTGAGGAAAGAGTGTCCGAATCACCGAGATGACCAGAGGACGAGGGTGAACGCAGGTAGGCTGAGGAGTCACTGTCCTCTTGTGGGCAGATCTGAATGACAGAAGTGGCAGGGCCTTCTTCTGGTGGCAGAGCCTCAGGGGAAGAGTCCCGGCGCAGCTCCTTCAGCAGGCAGGGCATGGACAGTAAGCCAGGGGGCAGTGGCCTGGAGGGGCTCTGCATGCTGATTGGCTCCTCAATTGTAGGAGAGCTGGAGGACAGGGCTTCAGGTTTCAGGGACATGTCCAGATTTTCCGACGTGACCCTGCAGTCTGCGGGGCATTCTGGGAGTTCGGTGGCCTTCTGGCCTTCAGCCATCTTTAAAGGACTGGCCAGATGGGCAGGGTCTTCAAAGCAGCTGATGCTAGGTGGTTTGCGTATTCCAGATCTAGAAATAAATATTTTACAATAGATTATGGATAGGAAGCTAGGATATACAGTGGACTGTCTGCCTAAAAATTTGATTACCAAATCATGCTATGTGCACTAGGTCAAAATGCACAATACATCCTAAAGTGAAACAAGTTGTTATTTTCTTGTGAAGCTGTAAAAACCAATCTGCCTGCTGACAGAAGGAAAGCTGTCCAAACAATAATGGAATTATGACATTTTATTGTGATCAATAAGCAGGCACGAACACTTACTGGGAGGGGAAATTCTCTCTCAACATATCCGGACTCTTTATAAATAATGTATGAAGTTCTGACAACTCCTACATCCATGTTAAGCTTAACTGTGAACCTTTACAAAAAAATAAAATATGGTTTAAAAATTGCATTTAGTACTACACCAATAAGTTTGCAATAACTGTAAAAGATGCTCGTTATTTTTTTAATCTGAAAATAATAATCAGGCGGCCTTATTACATTTCCTCTGGGTTCTTCGATTAACTCCCACCAATCAAACACATGCCAGGAGGGGATTGGCTACTATTGTCCACATGTATGAATGGGTATGAATGTGTGTGCATGTTGATCTACAACCCTGAAAAGGAAATATATATATATATATATATATATATATATATATATATATATATATATATATATATATATATATATATATATATTGTACACACACACACACACACACACACACACACACACACACTCCATCTCTCATTCTCAAGTTAGACAAAGGTAAGAACTTACTGGATACACAATAAAGTGCAAATTTTGCCATAAGTGTCTGAAGTAAACAAAATGCAAGTGTTCCTCTATTTCACATATATTCACAAAATGTAAAATAGATAAATAGATAGATAAAATAAAACGAGTTTGAGAACCAATCGCAAGAAGTTAACGTGTACATTTAAAGAATTTGTGGCCTTAGAAAAGGGTATGCAAACTTTTGCACTCTTCCGTATAGTGCATTCAAATCACTTCATGCCCTATAGCAAAATGACCTAAACCATGAATCACAGACTTTCGGTTGAGGACATGTTATTTCATACCAACTATACTGATGCAAATACATTTTACGAGCTGCACGACAGAAGACAGGAGACAGAAGAGCCACCTAAGGTGCAGGAGACTATAGTATTTCTATAGACTGTAATTCCAAACCCGGCTGCATGGCACGTGGATCCCTGCATCATGTATGAACAATACGCGGGCTCTCGACCTGCGCATGCGCACAACTCCTTTTGGGAGATAATTCGCCGTTTCTTGACCCACAAACCTCCTTACACCGTTTAACTAACGTCTTAAAACAAGCCTTTTATTCGTTTAGTACACACTAAAAGTACTTCCATATGTACATGTAACCGCCCTTCATTAAACGCAGCATAAAACCGGAACAAATCTGTACTTTTAAATAATCCTAATACACAAATATAAACGGTTTATTAATAAACATATTAACGGTCGCGCGCTTTAAACGTTTATCTTCCATCCCGGTACCGTGAGCTAACAACCAGCCAACTAAGGCACAATTTACAGATAAACTACCGAAATGTTTAAGTAACAGGTAGTTGGTGAGATTCGAGAAACGCGAGTACCGTTTAAACCGCACAGTATTTAAAGAAAAGAGCGTTATATGTGAAACACACTAGAAATGTTAGCATGTAGGATGTAGCAATACTGCGTCTGCTACATGTCCAGCTGCTGAGATTAAACGTTGCGCACCTGTATTAAACTTCAGCTCGAGTGTATATTCTTCTTAACATCTTCTTGTCCTTTTTTTTCTAGAAGCACTCAGATTAAAACTCCAGCATAGATCTGTATTAAAAAGCCAAAGTTTAAAGTACGTGTTTGCGGCCCCGCGTCCCGGCCCCTTTAGCACAGTTGGCTTTTTTCACCAAAAGCTGAATCCCAACTGACCACATTCTTCCTACATAAGCACACTACATAGGGCAGGACATAACGCATTCTACGTGCTGTTTAACGCACCATTTATCCATCGAGAAGAGGTTTGGGATTCTGCCCATGTCCGCTGTACTCGATAAATAAAAGAAGGCACTTCCGGTCTTTCTTTATGTCAACTACAACAGACAGCGCCCCAACGCGGTTAGAACTTGTAGATTCCGTTCCCTATATTCAGCCTCTTTTTCTTCTTCTACCCCTGGTCACACTTACTGCAATTTGGTGTAGTCTCAGGAACACTTGACATCAAGCAGGAATACACAATGAATATGAAAAAAGTCCATACATCCATCCACCCACTTATCCATCCATTCTCTGACCCATCCATCCACCCATCAATTTATCCATCCATCACTCACTCTCTCCCACAAGCAAAGCCAAACCATCTACTGGCATGTTTTTTCGAGATGGGAAGAAACTTGACACAGGGACCCTGAAGCTGTGGTGTGAAGGTGTGTTTAACACCATGAAACCCGCTTTGAATTATTTCTTTTAATATTTACATACCCTCTAACACCAGCACTGGTGATGCAAAAGTACCAATGATTACTAATAAAGAGATAGATAGATAGATAGATAGATAGATAGATAGATAGATAGATAGATAGATAGATAGATAGATAGATAGATAGATAAAACATGAACTCAATAGAAAAATGCTTTTATTTGCACAAGCTTATACAGAAAACATTGGCTAGGAAATACTAAAATTTAGTTCAGTAACAACACTATAACTGCTGCTAATATCTTTAGTCTTCTTCAGTTATTCACATAGCCAAAGTGTTCATCAAATCAACCTTCTGCTCTAGTGCAGCATCCAGGGCCTCCTAGTAAATGCAAATACAAACATTACATAACATAACATAACTAACAGGTAATAAGCAGTGTCATAAGCTTATGACAATGTATCTATCCTTACTACCCAATCATTATACATCTAGCAATAAATTTAATAAGGCAAAAACATACCAGCTCTCTTTTCACCTCTTCAATTGCAACCCGAGCCAGAGCAGGACTCTGTGGAGGGGAAGGAATTGTGAATTAAAAAAAAAAAAAAAAAAAGCAATTAAATTAAAAGTGCATTTATGGGGGCTGTTAACATTACACTGCAATTTACATGCTGCTAACTTTTGTCCAAAATCTTTTAAGTCATAATTTTATGCACATATAACTTCAGATATCATCAGGCAGATAAAGGTCAAGAGCTTCAGTTAAAGAGTGTGTGTACGTGAAGGTGTGTGTGTGTGTGTTTGTGTGAGAGATCAACCTTCAGTGGTTGACATGATGGTTAGTGCCACATAGTCTAATCTGAGATTTCAGCATCATAATTTTTATTCAGTATAACCTCTTGTTTTAAAGTGGTGCAAGTGTTTCATGAGTCATATAAAGATTCAAATAAACGTTGAGCTGTGCGGCAACAATACTACATTCTAAACAACCATTCTGATACTACTTGGACCCTTTAAAATATTAAAAGATATTGATTTTCACAATCCTGCCTCTAGTCTCCTCTTTCCTGGAGCCCTAAACACGCTACATTCAACATTCTTAAGGTTGTGTAAAAAATATGCACAAATAACATTATACTCTATCCGGGAGCAGAACAACTGAGGCTAGAGACATTTCATCCGGCAAATTAGAACCTCATTGTATGAAAAGGAATGATTCTAATCATTGGCGACTTTATATTTCATTACATTTCCATTTGTTCATCTTAAATGACCTTTAAACGCCATTTTTGTATTTATTTTTAAAGACTAATTTCTATAAAAGATTGTTGTGTTAGTTTTGTAACTGATGGAAAATACTAGATTGGTAAAACAAGGCAAAACATTGTAGGCTTGCTTACAGGGCTCAGGTCATTATAAGGCTCCAGTTTCTTCATGAGAGGGGATATTTCCTGTTTCAGGGCTGTGATTTTCTGTGAAATTAAAGACAGAGAGTTTAAAATATGACCGAATTTGACTGAGACAGATCATCCAAGGCACATTTTCACACTAGACAGCTTCTTGTAATTTCCTTAAACAATAATTTGGTAATTATCTGAGCAAACTTAAGTCTGCAGAACTTTACTGCTGTTATCATAATCAACATTACGCTTCTTAAACTCTTAGAACAGAGAAAGCCTGGACTAACAATGATGAAAATGATAATATGATGGTTAAAAGTGGATGGGACTTCATACTTCCGCGAGCTCCACAATAGCTTGATGAGTGAGTGTGTCCTTCATCTGTCTGGAAGCCAACTTGTCCTAGAGCATAAATACACGTTAGATGACTATAAGCATTAATCCTTTTAATACAAGGCTATATTAGACAGACCTTCCAAGATTCTGTAATTTTAAAAATGAGTAATTTATGAACCTACACTTATGTACCTATGTTTTTTAAGTGAACATCAAAAAACTAAAAAATCATTAAAATATGAAATCCACAGAACTCTCTCGCAAAATCACACGCACACACCTGTGCTATCTTATTCCTGTAGGTCAGATCTCTAGATTTGTTCTTCATGAAGTCCATATTGAGCAACCTCTCTTCAGCTGTAGCAGCCTCAACCTGCTGGACCTGTGCAATCTTCTTCAAATCCCTAACAAAACACAGGGTGATTTTTTTAGTTCAGCTTTTCTTTAGCCTTTGCTTAGATTGTGTGAAAAGGAAAAGCTCATGGAGAAACATGTTCATACTAAAATATTTGTGCTCCTGTGTGCTAATGTGTTGGTTGATGGTACATTTTCATTGTTCCTGTGAGAAGTTAGTGGTTATCTGCCACTCTGATGTTACAGGGAGTTACAGAGTACTTAAAAAGGCTTATAACCTGGATGAAAATCCAATGATTTTTGGATCCAAACTAAGAATAGTGGTGATATTTGTTGTAAGCACCTGAAACAAAAATAAGAGGCAGAGCTTCTCTTCACAGCCACTTCTGTATAAGTCGATCTAGTATTAGCATAGTGGCATAAATCCAAATTTAAATACTATTAAAACTAAGTAGTGGTGTGGTAAATTGACACTATAAAACAATGATGAATGTGACTCACTAATCATTAATAAATTATATTTATAAATAATAAATTCAGAAGTCTACAGAAACATCCTGCCCACCAATTTACACGGAAATGCATCCAATCTAAATGAGAGGAACTTCATCATGCAGTAAAGCAAGGACCCAAAGTCACACTGCCAACACAACAAAGGACTTCATCCCGGGTAAAATGGTGTAAGATGCTATGTTCCAATGATTTTCTTACAAAAAAAAACTGGATGTCTGTGAACGGAGGTGCTCTGTTCAAAGCTGTTCAACATAAACATCAGGCAATAAACGCTGAAATTCTGACCTATCATCTCATTCATCTTTTGAGCTCAGTCTCAAATATCCTTAGTGTATAGCAAAAACAAAAGTATTGCCACTGTTACTCCGGTGCTTTACAAGAGAACTGTAGATTCTCTTTAATGAATGTATCAGACAGTGTGCCATTCATTCAGTGTGTTTTTTGTGTTTGTTCCTACTCTTGAAGTTTTTTCCGAAGAATCATTGTAGCAGCCATCTTCTTCCTCACAGCAGCGAGCTCCTGCCCCAACTTCCTGTCTGTCTTCTCTGCCTCAGCCAGGTCGTCAGTCAATTTATTAATTGCAGGGACAAAGCTGTAAAGCCAGTAGTTAATAAATGATAGTCACTTTCACACAGGTGCCATTTAAAAAAAATTAGATCATGGTCTATTACACAGGATATACATTTATATGGAAATGAGATATCTGCAGAATATTAGGGAGAGTTTCTGTATTCTTTTCTCAGCCGAAGCCTTTTCTCAGCTGAAGGGTGACATAAAACACGTCTGAACTGGGAGACAAATAGGCAAAATTTAATCATTTGTCTAGAAATTGCTTAACACAGTTACTAAAAGTAATACAAAAGGGTTCATAAGAATTCTATGGTATAGTGCTAATAATCAATAATCAAAATTAAGGAGGATAAGAGACATAAATTTGCAAGCTATTATTATGGCTTAGGTTACTTAGATTGTTAACGATACACTAAATATTTTAGCTTCTGTCTTTAGTCTTACCTCCTTGCAAAAAATTGCCCATACAGTTACACACTGGAGAACTGGAAACTTTTCTAATGGATTATTACATAACCGTCATTGTTAAATTGAAGCAACGGACCAGGTGGTTCAAGGGATGTACAGAAGCCATTGGATTGTATGTCATCTTACTGTATCTCCACTTGCATAAAACAGAGAAAATCTCAAGTAAAAGATGCCCATCATTAGAATCACAGCTGTTATGCACTTATTTAGGAAATTAATAGTTATGTCACTTATGGTTACTTATAGACATAGTATTTGAAAATTTCTACAAGGACACTCTTCACTACAAAACTAACATTTTTGGGAAACCTTGCATAAACTAAATCTGTAAACAGAAACCTTAATATTCAAATACAATATGCTTTTAAATTGAACTCAACTGTGGTATATTACCTTCCCATTGATGTATCCCTGACTTTAAGGACCTCAGCAGTACCCTGTATCACAGACAAAAGATCAGAGGTGGATTGGGCAACACTTCCAGGTTGAAGCCCGACACCTTGATGTAGGATTTCTTGCAAGTGGGTGGCTAGAACCAAAGGAAAGCATCTTAAATTGTTTGTATCCCATCTATCATCTACTACATTGTATAAGTGTCCAGTAGGAGCTGAGTGTGCAGCACAGAGCAAACTGTCATCATTGTGTTATCGCTAATTAATTGAACATTTTAATAAAATTGTCAATAATTGTCATTCATTTATATTTTAACTATTCTTCATAAAATTATATTTTATTCTATTGTAATTGTTAAAACCTTCCTTCTGCAGTGTAAGACATGTTGATTCACACAGGCAGCAATTTTATTGCTGGAGGTTAACATTACCACTGGATACCACAGTAACGTTTATCGGTGTGTGGCACTACAGCATTAACCAATAACCATTAAACTTTCTTGTCCATGGCCTGTTTCCTCCACTATGGGATCTGATACTGCACTATTCACATACGCTCTACTGTCTTCACTCCCATTGGTAGTTGCTGCACCAAGTAGCTCCACATGTGCATAAATGTAACATGTTCACGTTCTTCCCGTCTCACTGGACATGCCCACACCGAGTCACCAACGTTCACCGTGCACATTATACATGTTATGTGGCTGGGATAAACTTACGTATAGTTCTTACTACGGTCCTGCAGGAATGTGTTTTACTTCATTATGTACTGCGTCAGATATACACGTTTAAAATGACAATAAAATTCACTTGATATGATTTAAATGGCTCCCAATTGTATTTTTAATATTTACATTTCTGGCATTTACAATTGATTTCAATTTACACAAATAAGCAACTGAGGGATAAGGGCCTTTGCTCAGGGGCCCAGCAGTGGCAGCTTGGTGGACGTGGGATTCGAACTCATGACCTACTGGTCAGTAGCCCAACGCCACCACTAGGCTACCACATGACGTCACGTGCGCCAATATATTTTGTCATATTAGATGATACGAAACAGCACAGGAAGTAAATTCATGGATGGATATTTGTGTACCGTCGCTGCTGTACTCTGCTGCTTTGTGTCTGTAGTCACGTGTCAGTAAGGACACTTCTGTGCACCTCAGCTCACTAATCTGTGCCAGTTGGTCCAGCAGCCCGATCGTGCGCGTGCTCACTTCAAAATCCGGTACTCCTTCGGCATCGAACACCGTCTCGAGCCACCGTCTTACCTACAGTTAACAGACCGGGTTAAAAAGAAAAGAAAACAACGCGTACAGACACAGACTTCTCTTTCACCGATGACGCCGCTCACCCTCTTGTTCTCTTCACACATACTTCTGCTGACCACAGAACCAAGTTACACCACTAAGAGATTACTGTGTAAACAAACACTAGAAAATCCCGCCATGTTACATCCAAAACTTCTTCTTAGACATAAAGCGAGACTAAAAGTTGATTTACCGCCACCTAGTGGTCCAGTGAATGTGAAAAAAAATCTACCAAAGTCATGGCTCTTTGTCTTCATTCTATGTTACAGGGTTACGGCACCAAAATCTGATAGGAAAGCGAGGTTAAGGTAATCTGGCTACCAATCAGAAGGTCGTGAGTTCGAATCCCACATCCACCAAGCTGCCACTGTAGGGCCCCTGAGCACAAGGCCCTTAACTCTCAGTTGTACAAAAAAGAAATCTTGCTTTGGATGAGTGTCTGCCAAATGCTGGACATGTAAAGAGTGAATGACATGAAAAGCACAAAAAAAAAAAAAGACACATGTACAACAATATACCTTACCTGTGTCTCTCCATGCTTAAATGTAATAGTAAAAAAAGATCTGTTTCCCCTTTGCTTTCAGAACAGACTCAATTTGTTTATTTGGTCTAATGGGTTAATTTAAGTATGCTGAACTTACTGTCATGTTCATGGTTCATTATCGTGCTAGAAATAAGTTGGGTAAATTGTGCCCAAAAGGGACACACACGGTCTGGAAGAATACTCAGATTTCATGCGACATTTAAATGCTTGGTTGAGAAGACAGTGTGTGAATATAAAACATTTCCCACACCATTACACCTCCAGCAGCAACTAAAACTAATGCACACTGTTGTCAAATATTGCAGCTGAACTCAAAATTCATCGGACTGACCATTGTTTTTCCAATCTTTTCCAATCAAGAACCTGTGCCTTAGATTCCTGCAGAAGTGGATAAATATGTTGTCTTCAGTTGTTATCGTCCCTCTGCCTTAATATTTGATTTGCTGTCGGCTTCTCCTCAATTCAACCCCCGTCTCTCACGAACAAGGCATTTCTCCCAACAGAACTGCTTCTAATTGTATATTTTCTCCATAAACCTCTGCTGCACATGAAAATCAACAGGATATCAGGAGTTTCTAAAATATTCACATCATCCTGTTGGGTACCAACAAAAATGAAAATGAACTGAAGCATTTCAACTGTATCCAAGTGGTTTTTATGTACTGTGTTTATGCCATATGATTTGTGGTTGGATAACTGCATGAATTATAGTTAGTATGTCATTGTGTGTGGGATATCTTTACATAAATGAACGAAAAAGTAAATGAAGTAATAAACAATAAAATATGTCATATATCAACACTGGTATATATGCAGTGAATATCGAACAGAACTAATGGAAACACACTGGACTGAATTAATACATGGTCCACATTGCATATATTCTTGTGAGTAAAACTGTTCATGATGTACTTTCCGCGACGCTGTTTGTAACTCCCATATTTAATAAAAGGCAACGTTTCGACCCTACTGGGTCTTCATATATATATATATATATATATATATATATATATATATATATATATATATATATATATATATATATATATATATGTGTGGAATACACACAGTTTTGGTTCAAGTGGAACATTCTCTCCAATAAACTGACCAATGCAAAATGTTTGAAGCTCTTTACATTCCCAAACACAGTGGATAAGTGTACCAATTTGGTATTTGCATTTTGTACAGTTATCAAAGAAAGGATGTACATATTAGAGTTTATGTTGACAGTCCCAATGTCAAACCTGAAATGACTTGAGCTAAATATATAAACATGCTAACTAAGTACAGAAGAATTCACTCGTTTAAAGATTGGCTTTGTTTACAAATCTTAGTGGATATACTGTAAGATATTTAAGTATTTGTCTAAAATTGCAATCATCGTTTCGTTTCTTTTTTATTATTATTAATTTATCGTTACTTTTAAAAACTAAAACTGTCCGTATACTTCTTCCGGGTCATGCTTTGACCTTTCTATATGAGCTCTCGCCGGCGTCCTCCATTTCGCTCACTCCGGTCCTTGGCGCTGTAGCTGCTTGGTGGAGGACGAGTTCTGCACTTAAACACGAAATATGCTGTCAGTTCGCGTCGCCGCGGCTATTGCCCGCACCCTGCCTCGTCGGGCCGCCTTTGTGAGTATTTAATCAGTCATTTCTCCGTGTTTGCACAAAAGGCTTTTGTTATTTTTTGACTGCTTTTGACTTTTTGTGTCCTGAATGTCAGCGCTTCTGTGGCGCGTGCGGCCGCCATCTTGCTCTCGGCCTGTTAGAGCTGCAGTTTGTGTTGCTATTCTACTTGAGCTGAAGTTGTATTGCGGAACATCTTATAAACACTAATCTAAACAAACTAGTTTAATGTCACTAGTATGCTGTGAATAGATATGTGTTGTGTCTAATGTTGCAACAATTTAAAAACCAGTGTCAAATGAATGACATTTAGCTACTGAAGGTCAGGATTTGGTCATTTATCCGGTTTGGGTGTTTTTGTAGGTGATTGTGTGGCTTGTTATATTATATTACTTTGTTCTTGTACTTGATTTCAATTCAATATTGTGACCTTGAAGAGCGGAGTATGTTATTTTCCTGAAGTATTCAGTTTGAGCTGTTAGCTTTTAGCAATACAGATTGCTAACCGTGGTTAGCACTGCAAGCTAACATGCTAGCTCTTGCTTATATAGCGGTGACGTTTCATACGGATTGTTTAGCAAGTGTACATCATTTAGTTTTAATCTTTTTTTCTTTTCTTTTTCTTTTTTTAAATATACTACATCTCGGATAACTTGTCTTCCATTGTGCTCTACAGGAATTGAAGGTCAACAGTAATGTACACAACATAAAGGCCTCTGTGAAGGCAATCAGCAGATGGATTTCTTTTATTTATCTTATTTAACTGCTCAACAGGTTTCCAAGAATGTAGCTGCTGCTTGTGTGGGAGCAAAGAACCTGCACACAGCAAAGCCATGGCTGCAGAAAACTGGTATGTGCATGTACTACCTTGTTTTGTTGTGGCAGGATTTTTTTTTTCTTCTTCGCATGAGCTTAATACACTTGTCCATAGTGACCACCTATGTCCTGTCCAGGCACTGCTGAGGTCTCCAGCATTCTGGAGGATAAGATCTTGGGTGCAGATACCAGTGCTGATCTGGAGGAGACTGGACGTGTGCTGTCTATTGGTGACGGTATTGCTCGTGTGTACGGACTGAGAAATGTGCAGGCTGAAGAGATGGTGGAGTTCTCCTCTGGCCTGAAGGTGAGTACACCTCGGTGAACCTGGTTCACTCGGTCTGTTGTAACTTTGATGTTGGTCATGTGTATGTGTGCAGTTTCCCCAAATTGTGCAGTTATAGTTTATGGATATGTTGATGCTTTAAAAAAAATAATAATAAAATTTTGTTTTTAGGGAATGTCTCTGAACTTGGAGGCTGATAACGTCGGTGTTGTGGTGTTTGGTAACGATAAGCTGATCAAGGAGGGGGACATTGTTAAGAGAACTGGTGCTATTGTGGACGTTCCAGTCGGAGAGGAGCTACTCGGCCGTGTCGTTGATGCTTTAGGAAACGCCATCGATGGCAAGGTATGCTGAGTCATAGTGGATTTTTATTTATTCATTCTTTTTCCCCTCCCCTAGTTCTTTTCTTTCTTAGGATAATTTATGAAAAGAACACTTTAAATTTTGTATACCTCTAATGAAAGCATTTTGTCTGTATTTGTGTATTGAGACCATGAGAGTGGCAGAAATGTATGTGGGCAGAATGTCAACACGTGCACTGTCGGACACTAACTAGTAATGCATTACTTGAATACCAGAGGTGTTCTGATGTCTGTGACTGGAAAGTGTAGAATTTGCTGTAGTTTACTTGCAGATTTCCAGAGTAAAATTAATTTGGCAAAAGATGTGCTACTGGGGGAGATACCTATTTACAAATTTAATGATTTGATTATGAGATGAAATTTCTTGTTTTCATTGGAAAAAATATTTTTTCCTTTTTTTAATTTTTCTCTGGCCAAGATGACAATATTCAGCAAAATCTTATGAAGCTATGCTGTCTAAATTTTGCGTGCCTTTTTTTTTCTTGGCCTTGCCTAGCTACCACAAATTTATAAAAAAAAATATATACTATGCAAAAAGAGCAAATTGCATTGCAAATAACGATTAACGTGATTGTGGGATATTTATTAGTTTTAATAGAAATGCAGTGCATGCTGGAATTAAAGTGCAAGTTTGACCTTAATGAGGCCTTTATTAGATGATGGTGTTTGTTTCCATCTTCATTTTGAATATGCATTGTAAGAGGCATTTGCTGTTAACTTTATTTTATTTTAACCTTTGTATTGCGCCAGGGTCCATTGGGATCTAAGCAACGTCGGCGTGTTGGTCTGAAGGCTCCAGGCATCATCCCCCGTATTTCTGTGAGGGAGCCCATGCAGACCGGTATCAAGGCTGTGGACAGTTTGGTGCCCATTGGTCGTGGCCAGAGAGAGCTGATCATTGGAGACCGACAGACTGGGTATGGCGGATGAGCTACTTTTTTAACGGTTCTTTTCAAAAGAAGATTCCGGGGCTGGTATACATGGGTTTTATGTATAGTTATAGAGTAAGAAATGATTTCAGTCCATGGCATTAGGAAAAGTCGAAGTCACTTGTCATTACTAGCTGCTCACAGGCTTGTTTTGACTTTTCTTTATTAACAGTAAAACTGCCATTGCTATTGACACCATCATCAACCAGAAGCGTTTCAACGATGGCACAGATGAGAAGAAGAAGCTGTATTGTATTTATGTTGCCATCGGACAGAAGCGTTCCACTGTGGCTCAGCTGGTTAAGAGGCTAACTGATACCGGTGCCATGAAATACACCATTGTGGTCTCTGCTACAGCCTCTGATGCTGCTCCTTTGCAGTACCTTGCACCCTATTCAGGCTGCTCCATGGGCGAGTACTTCAGGGACAATGGCAAGCACGCACTTATCATCTATGATGATCTCTCCAAGCAGGTACGGGTCTGAAATGTTAATTACCTTTTACTAAGACATTTTAATGTGTTGCAGCCCCCAAAGAGCGTGTCAATATTTTGTTAAACAAGGATTCTCAATGTCATTTTTTTTTTATTTTTATAACTTATAGTATTCCTGTTTGGAAAATTTGGCCTTTTTATTTAAACGCTTGTCCAGACTGCTTCTGTCCTTAACCTACAGTGGTGTGAAAAAATGTTTGCCCCTTCCTTTATTTATTTATTTTTTTTTTTTTGCATGTTTGTCATACTTTAATGTTTCAGATAATCAAACAAATTTAAATATTAGTCAAAGAACACAAGTAAACACAACATGCAGTTTTTAAATTAAGGTTTTTATTAATAAGGGAAAACACAATCCAAACCCATATGGCCCTGTGTGAAAGTGTTTGCCCCCCCCTGCTAAAACATAACTTAACTGTAGATTAATTGAACTCTGGGGTGATAAACCAGTCACATCCAGGCCTGATTACTGCCACACCTGTTCGCAATCAAAAATGATTTCTGGTTAATGAATTCTGTTGTCTACCAAAAAATCCTGATGGACAATGTGTGGCCATCTGTTCATGACCTCATGCTGAAGCGAACTTTGGTTCTGCAGCAGGACAATGATCCAGAACACACCAGCAATTCCACTTCTGAATGGCTGAAGAAAAACAAAACTTTAAGTCTTTAGAGTGGCCTATTCAAAGTCCTGACCTGAATCCTATTGAGCTGCTGTGGCTTGACCTTAAAAAGGCGGTTCATGCTCCGAAACCCACCAATGTGGTTGAATTACAACAGTTCTGTAAAGATGAGTAGACAAATTCCTCCACAGTGCTGTAACAGACTCGTTGCAAGTTATCGCAAACGCTCTGTTGAAGTTCTTGCTGCTTAGGGTGGCACAACCAGTTATTAGGTTTAGGGAGCAATAACTTTTTCACACATGGCCATGGAGGTTTGGATTTTGTTTTCCCTTAATAATAAAACTTCAGGATTTCACGCAGCGCTTTGCAGTTCGGGCGGCCTGCCTAAGCTGGGAAATCCTACCTAGGTCATCCCAAAAAAATTCCGCTGCACAAATGGCCGTCAAGTGCATCTCGGAAAATAGCACGGACGCGCTTCACACTGCGAGCGGGCACGTGCGCCACATGGCCGAAATGAGAGAGACATGGTCCGTCACTGTCTGAAGGATAACTTATGTTTTGGGTATATTTAAGCATGTTATTGTATTAGTCTATAGTTCTTGCAAATTTAAAGCAAGTTAGCTGGTGATTTTGCTGTTTGAGTTCTTCACCTGCTAGCTAGGTTGCATGTGCCTGTTTTTAATAATTGTTAAATGTAGTACAGAGTCTGGTCTATCTCACAAAGAAGCCCTGCCCACCCCTACCACCTTAACTAACAAATTTTCTGTGGGGAAACCCATAACTTCATTCAAAAACTGCATGTTATATTTGACTCAATTAATTTTTTTTATCTGAAACATTAAAATGGGCCGTGCAAAAAAAAAACAGCCAAAACAGTATTAAATTCAAGTTTATTTGTATAGCGCTTTTTACAATAGACATTGTCTCAAAGCAGCTTTGCAGAACATAAACATAGAGCAGAAGGTAAACATAAGGAATAATAAAAGGAAAAAAAAAAGAATTAACAGAATAAAAGTTCAAGATTATTAGATATATATAGTTCACTATCTGTATGTATTTATCTGTATGTAATCAGTAGGCACTCTGTCACTGATTAATATTTGCCTAGTGGGAAAAGACAGTTCAGTTGAATGCAAAGGGATGCAATATGTTCAGTATTTGTTGCTTGTTTTGCTTTTTACTGAGTGTGACCTGTAATTCAAAGACCCTGGTCTTTTGAGCCAATAGAATAATGAGCATTTTATCATTAGACCAGTTTCTCAAGAATAGAAACCAAAGTGTGTATGTTAAATTCTATGTATTTAATTCAGAATATTGTATTAACAGAACACTGTCCTTTTTAAATACATTCTTCATAATGCATTTAAACGCGTTTGATTCTTTCTGTAAGCATACTGTCACTCAGTTGGCTGGTATTTTTATTGTTGTAAAATTTAACTTGAGGGTGGGTTGTCATGGCCTGTGCTTTTTGCATTTTCATTAAGTTGAACGTGGTAGCAATTTTCATTCCCCCTTAGGCTGTGGCCTACCGTCAGATGTCCCTGCTGTTGCGTCGTCCCCCTGGGCGTGAGGCCTACCCTGGTGACGTCTTCTACTTGCATTCTCGTCTGCTTGAGAGAGCTGCCAAGATGAACGACAACTTTGGCGGTGGCTCACTTACTGCCCTGCCTGTGATTGAGACTCAGGCTGGAGATGTGTCTGCTTACATTCCCACCAATGTCATTTCCATCACTGATGGACAGGTTAGTGTAACTGCTTGCACCAATTGTTTCTGGTGCACTGTGATGTCTTGCTCTAGCTTCTTTGCGCACACAATACATATGTAATGGACAAAGGTAAAAAAAAAAAATTAATTCCTCCTAAAATGTTAACCCACATGTACAGATCTTCTTGGAGACGGAGTTATTCTACAAGGGTATCCGACCTGCCATTAATGTGGGCCTGTCTGTGTCCCGTGTGGGCTCTGCTGCCCAGACCAGGGCTATGAAGCAGGTAGACAATCACCTTCTGGTCGTCTTTTTGTTTTTTTAAACCTGGTTTAATACCTCCTAAACACCTAAAATGTGCATGTATAGGTGGCTGGTACAATGAAGCTGGAGTTGGCTCAGTATCGTGAGGTTGCAGCTTTTGCCCAGTTTGGCTCTGATCTTGATGCAGCCACACAGCAGCTGCTCAACAGGGGTGTTCGGCTTACTGAGCTGCTGAAACAGGGACAGTACGGTGAGCAGACTTGGTCCTATTGTGGCAGAGAAGTAAAGCTTAACTTTAGTCTTATATTCTGTGCTATCCAAGCACTGTAATCACCATTCCAAACACTTGTCCTTCATCTGGACAGCTTTTTAAAATGTATATTTATTCCCAGTTCCCATGGCCATTGAGGAACAGGTCACAGTCATTTATGCTGGTGTGAGGGGCTACTTGGACAAGATGGAACCCAGCAAGATCACAAGGTTTGAGAAGGCGTTCCTGCAGCACGTTCTCAGTCAACACCAGGAACTGCTTGCAACTATCAGGTGACCAAGATCACAATTTCAGCATCCTAATCCATTTGGTCTAAGTTTCATATTGCATTGATTAATGATTTGTTGCACTTTCTAAACAAAATCAACAATTCTTTTCTAGGGCTGATGGAAAGATTTCTGAAGCATCGGATGCCAAGCTAAAAGAAATTGTGCTTAATTTCTTGTCCAGCTTTGAGTAATGTTCCCCCCCTACATTCTGCTCATGTCTCTCAATGTTTGCATATAGTGCTCCAGTTAAGTTTATATGAACGTCAAAGTTTGGGTGGCACTTGATCAATGTACATAAATCTAACAAAAATAAAGTGTTCCACACTCTATTTCATGGCTACTTTTTTGTATAAAACTTATGGAGGTAATTTTTATTGTGAAAATTGGTGCATCAATCTACAGGATCCAGCAAAAAGTGGTTGGGTATGAAATGAAATCGCATCTCTGAAATGTGTGTATTCTCACGTTTTATATAAAAGTACTGAAGCATACTAACTAGGGTGGATTGTGTTTAGCTCCCTCTTAAATGTTTTATACTTACAGGATTGGTGCAGTTGAAATGACTTGGAAAATGGTACAAAGTTCATGAAAATACCAAGGTCTGGTACAAGAACAAACCTCTGAGTAACAAATTCAGTTTAAATGTTCATGGCTATGGCTACAGGTGGTGGCAGCCATTGCACAAGTACTAATGGACAAACTAAGCTGTTCTCCTACCTGAGCCATCCATCAGAATGAGGTTACTTAAAATGCCAAACTTGGTGCTGCACAGGTCCTCGAGTTCTGAACAAACATTTTGTTCAGGAACATGTTCATGTATCTGTCTGATGGTGGTTTTCCATCCTCTCATTTCATTTACTAATGGGTAGTATAAAATGTTTTATTTAGACAATAAAATACATTAGGGGTGATACAGTGTCAACTGATCAATGCTAGAATAGTATTTTGGATGCAAGTGCTTGTGTTAAACGTGCACGAAGAGCCCAAACTACAGGAGCTTGAAGTAAAGAATAACAAAATACATGTAAACCAATAACATACAATATGAGTGCATACAGTGGAAGGTAAGTGCATAATAAGTGTGAGTAAACACATGAACAAGTGGTTGATTATATTAAACAAAAAAAAAAACATCCTGCAGTTTAAGAAAGTGAACTGTGCAAGTATACATGTGGATAAGGTGTTGGGTTTCTGTGTTTCATGGAGTTTAAAACTATAGAGGTCTTTGTCTACAAGCTGGAGAACGATGCATATTAGACCCAGTACTGTTTGGTTGTGATGGGCGGTGCATGGTGTCTGTGTTTGGGAACGTGGTTCTGCGTGACGTAGCTAGGGTCATAATAATCCCATTCAAGACCAGATGCCCAGGTTGCCCCTGGAAAACCGTCGCTGTCCGCCGACAGGATACGCAAAGACACACCTGGATAATTATGTGTACAGTTTTACACCCTCTTCATTACACACACCTGAAATGTGGACATAATTCAACACAAATATATAGAAAAGCAGGCTAAAAGGGAAACTCCACTGTTAAGCCTTTTTCTTTTTAACAAATTGAAAATACTGTTAAATTATTACATTTTAAGAGTTTTCCCAAATCAATTATCCTACATTTTCTGTGACTGGATTTTGATGGGATGAAATAAAATCCAATTCCCACATAAGCTACAGTCAAGTATGAAATGGGCTAAGAATATTCCTAGATCTTTAAAGAATTACTTCGATTAAAAGGAAAATTTTATAACAAGCTTTGAACTAACCTGCACTGGCACCGAAGTCACTGTCCAGGCCAGGCCCAGCAGCTGAGGTGCTTGTGGATGCTATGAAGCACGAGGTCTCCTGTGGGATGCTGCTGATAAGTTCCCCTTCCAGGTGGACCTTATCGAGGGAGACCAGTTCCAGCTCCACAGTGCTACTCCTGCGCATCATCACAGGCAATGAACCATGCTGCACACAAACAAAAACAAATTACAAAGTAACTAACAAAAGCCAGACAGACATCACTGTCAAGGTAGCATGTGTGTTCGAAAATAAAGGTACAACATTTTAACTGTACTATTCTGTAATTTACTGAAGATAACGATTAAATTATTCACAATCAGGGTCTGAAAGATTTGTGTGTTGGAGTCTGGGCATAAAAAAAAACAATCTTCCAATAATATACTGCAATATATCTCTACATTACGATTCTGAAATGGTCTGTGATACACCTGCAGCATCACATAATTAAAACAGAGGAGAACCATCACACATATAATGTGCATGTTAAACATCCCATCATAACAAGAACCTCCCTGTAATATGTTTATAACCTATTTTATATCTGGAAAGGCTAGAGACTAGATTTTGGAACTTGGCCATGGGGATTTGTGGAAATTTGGGTCATAAGCCATTTGCTTGCAGTCAAAGTTCCAGTTCATCCCAAAGGTGTGCAGTAAAGCTTGTGGTCAGAGCTCATGAGTGTTCAGGACACATGATTTTACACGTAGCACACCAGAGCTGCATTTAAATATCCCCACTACTCTACCATAAAGTAGCTGAAAAGCAGCCCATTAAAGGAGTAGTATGTTTTGACCAACGCACATTTATGCTGTTACCTATCGGATACATCAAAAAGACAGGAAACAATCTGCATAAAAATGTTATTTGTTACATTGAGTAGTGATGGATTCGGGCAGAAATATCACAATATTTTTGGAGCACAAAACAGCATTGAGTAACAGTAAATATTGATATTCCATCATATAGTCTGGCTCTAGTTGTGGAGCTGGAAAAGTCCCGTTCAGGACTCCTACCCTGATCTGCGTCACGAGCTGCTCTGGAGAATTTGGAGGTGCGACGTTCTCGCACTCTATTTCCGAGTCGCTGGACTGTAAGATCATCGGCGCGCTCCTTCGCCAAGCGCGCGACCCGCTGGCGCCCAGTAACGTGCTTGGCACGCGGAGCGACCCCGAACCCGCATAGGTAGCCCCGTCCGGTCGCGCGAGCGCCTCCGACCTGCAGCGCTGGCCGCACGCAGCCCTCCGCTCTGCAGATGAACTGAGCGACGACGTGATCGGCGGCGCCAACATCGGCTCTGATACGGACGCGTATTTCGTTTTCCGTACCGGGCCGTACGATGCGTCGTCGTTAAAACGTGCGATTCTCTGCCGCGTGGACAGCGACGTTGACGAATTCAAGAGCACGCTCTCAGATCCGTAGCGCGCTCTCTTTCCCCTCGCAAACTGAAGCAGTTTGTATCCCAGCAACAGGCAGTTTAACAGCAGCAGTAAAACTACACAGGGAATGAGCACGAGGACGAGCAGCGTCAGACTGGACACCTGCAGGCTCTCGCGCAGCTCTGGCGAAGGAACAGCCGTTTCCGACTGAGACATTTCATCACAAAGTGGCGTCGAATTACAAACGATACTGGTGATAAATTAAACCGGTAACAAGTTGTAAAAAAAAAAAATACAGCTATGTAGTCGACCGACTAAATAAACAACACTGTTTAATTCACACCGGTAAATTCCGACCAAAGCCACTGGAGCGAATCTGCAGTGCTGTTTGTGATGAAGTCTATGAATAACTAGTTAGCTGGAGGCTAATCGGACTTAAAGCGGG